>NC_079367.1:29379287-29544287 GCF_021018895.1 Seriola aureovittata | reverse complement strand
AGATTCTGCTTCTCACTTTTAGTCACTTCACAAAGTAGCACTGCCGTATCACTCTGATCTACTCCACAGCTGCACACCTGCCTGTCCTCTTTGTTCTTCCTCCTCCAGTATCTCTCTGTACCTCCTGCCTGTCTCACCACCTTGGGTTTAGAGCCTTCAGCCATGTTGCCCCTCGACTCTGGAGCTCTCTTCCACAAGACACCCGTAAAAATTGATCCTCTTCCTGTTTTCAAATCCCATCTCACCTTTATCCTTTTACTGTGTATTGTAAGATGTCCCTGAGTGCCTTGAAAGGCACCTATTAATAAAAAATATTATCATTATTATTATTATTATTATTACAGCGCTCATGTTTGCTGTGAACCTACAGATTCCTGTCACTGAGACTCTTCTGAAGAACAGCAGCTGAACCTGTGACCTCTGACCTCTCACTGAGACCATTAACATACAACCAAAGCAGCTGAGGGAACGTCACATCATTGACTGTGTTTACACTGACCGACTGCTACGGACTCACCCAGTCGCCATCATCCGAACCACCACCTTATAGGAGACTAGTATCCCCTGGACCTCCTTCAGGACCTCCTGCTTCACACTGAGACAGAGACAGAGAGACAAAGAGAAAGACGGAGAGACAACGAGACAGAGAAATTTCTGTCAGATTAATTTAATCGTCATCAGATCAGAGTGTCTCTGGTTGTCTCAGTGTATGTCTGTGTGTGTGTGTGTCTCACATGCTGGATGAAGCCAGGTTTGTGTCCTCATGTTTGAGTCGTCCGTCCAGAGCGAGTCCTCTCCTGTCTTTGTTGTGGGCCAGCACAGGGTGTAGGGTATAGTCCTTCTTCAGAGTGGTACCAGAGGGAACTGAGTCACTGCAGACACACACACACACACACACACACACACACACACACACACACACACACACACACATTACATTTTCACTAACACACTTCACTTCTGCTCAGTGTCCTTAAGTTACATTTTCTGTCAAGTTTCCTGTTTTATTTTAAATTCTTTTTTCAGAATAAACACAAACAGACAGTGTGTGTGTGTGTGTGTGTGTGTGTGTGTGTGTGTGTGTGTGTGTGTGTGTGTGTGTGTGCTATGGTCAGCAGGGTATGATGTGTTTACTGCAAAAATTTCAAAAATAGGCATCAGACTCACTCCGTCTCCTCTTTGGCCACTGACTTCACGTATTTGTCATTTGAGTAAAGAACAATGTTGGTCACCTGCTCCACTAAACACACAGAAAACATGCTTATCAAAGGGAACATAATATTCTCAGGTGTAACCTGTATGAGCACTCATGTGACACCACTGAACACACGTCTCAGAAAACAACACGTATGACCTTACCTGACACACTGATGTCTTTGATGTTCCTGCTGGATGAGTTGGTAATCTCAACGTTGGCTTTTATCGGCTCACCGTGGTAAAACGTCTGCAGACAGGTGACACAGGTGAGACAGGCAGACAGGTAACAAGAAGTACAGGCCGGTACACACAGGTACACAGACAGGTACACACGAGATATAGACAGACAGGTATTTCAGCCTGAGTTCAGCAGGTTTAGAGACTGACTGTTTAACTGACTCCACCTGTGGATGATCTGGGTCTTAGACCACAGTGGTCTCTGATCCAGCCACCATGAAGCTGCTGTGAAGGATTCAGGGTAACCAGTCTGAGTCGGTGGAGCTGGTTTTGTGGTCTGCAGACTGGTAACAGCAGCCATGTGATGGAGCTTATTTTACTGATAAACTGACTGATCTGAGGACAGTCTCACCTCTTTGGACAGACTCAGCTTGATGTGCAGAGGTTTCTCAGACATCAGGAACTCAAAGGTGGTATCTGCAACTGGAACCAGTTTACTGTTCTCTGGACTGAACTGGATCTTACGGATGCTGAGACGAACTGAGCTCCTGCAGAGAAGATAACATTCATGAATTAACACAAACTGACTCCTTTAAACTTTTGACTTGGATTCATTTAATAATGCTCGACTCTTCTCTTGACTCACTCTTTGTCAATCTTCTCATCCTGGCTTTCACCACAGAAAGCTTTCACCTCAAATTCCACCGCACATTTCTGTCACAAACAGACATGAAACACCCCAGTTATCTGGAGGACCCAGAACAGGTCTTTCACATCAGTATCCAGGTTCTGGATCTGAGGTTGTTCAAGGTTTTACTGAGCAAGGTTGAACTGTCTGTGGAGAGACCTGATGTCTAATGATGCTCATATTTAACTATGCTGAGGCAATGACAAAGGTTCTTCACTCAAAGCTCTTTTAACTGGAGCCACGAGGTAAAGGAGAACATGAGCACCTTGAAACTGGAACTTTAGTTTCCAAGAAGATGTAATGACGTTGTCAGAAAATGTTGGGTCTGAAACTGCAGCAGTACCTCAGTCTCTCACTGGAAGTGATAAAGCTTTGATTTGACACAGCTGATGCTTTAGACAGACTGAAAATGAAGACAAGTTACCTTCCCCACATCAGATGGTCCAGGCTGCAGAGCCACAGAACACGGCAGGTTGTCTGGAAACTGAGACACAAACATAAACATCTATTAAAATACTCATTGATAGTGTTGGGGCATTTTGCTGACCGTGCCCTGCTTGCATGAGGTCGACTCAGGATGGAGCTGAGTCTGAAGGGGAACTGATGGAGGTTGTATGGATAGGTGGTTTTGAGCTTTGGCAGGAGTTTCCTTGGCAGGGTGTCTCACAGACCAGGTCAGAAGCCCAGATGAGAACAACTGCTCCTTTACGATGAAGGGAATCACTTAAGGTGGTCCAGCATCTGAACAGGATACCAACTAGACTCCCTGCAGTCCCTCAGAAGGAGCTGAACGTCTGGGCTGCCATGACAGATGCGTGTCCTGATGTTGAGTTCCTCACCTCGAAGAAGAAGGGGAAGGCGTTGTCTCCCAGCTTCCGCAGCAGTTTCTGCTGGACCTTGGTGTGAGTCAGTTTCTCCTTGTCCTGCAGCTCGGGGTAAACCTGCCGGGTCACCAGGAACAGGTCCCTCCTGAAGGCCACCCCCATCACATCCATGTCCTGACGGCCGTACCGAAACGTGCACGACAGTATCACGTACACTACAGACACATGAAGGGGTCTTATTAAGGTGTGCACCACCACAAATCTCAGACTCTGTTTATCCCTACTGTGACAACCCTCTCCACACACTACTTTTCTCTTGAAAGACCCGGTTGATAAAACAATCTTTTTGTTTTAGTAGTTTATTCGCTTTCATGAGTGTTTGTGTTTAAAGACAAGAACAAAGAGAAACTCCTTCCAATGTCTGATAAACTAATCATTCCAGCTCTACTGCGAGTCAACTGGTTGATGGAGATGAGCAGCTGGTGGAGCTGATTCTCCAGTCGCTGCCATTAGACCACAGAAGAAGAAGATAAGCTCATTAATAGAGTCAAAGCCCAGATGATGAAACCATGTGGAGAACATGATGGAGATCTGATGTTTCTGTTTGTTTACTGTGTTAAAGTGAGGATGGTTCAGCCTCCTCATCAACTCCCCACACACAGCTGATGTAACTGTGGATGAACACGGGTCATTCTTTCTGCTTTCACAATTCACAATCTAAATGTCCACAAATAATTTGTATCATCTGAAAGTTCAGGTTGTCTGATGACAGTAGAGGATCCTGAATGTACAGAAACCAGTTGAACCTAAACTCTCTAATAGTATGAGAGTCCGTGTTTTGTTGAGCTCACAGTAATTTAATAATTAGAGTGAGGATCTAAAACCATGATGTAGTTATTTTTTAAAAATCTGACCATGAGGAGAAGGAGTCAGAGCCGAGCCTGGACGTCGCAGGACAAAGACACGATGATGACCAAAGTGAAAGAGTAAGATAAGCTGGAGGGTTAAACCAAGGGATCAACTTTGGTCTGAAGAAATGAAGTTGTGCATCATCTGCACACAATGACAGATGAAGTAATTAATCTGCTGACAGAACGGCAACATTAACCCTGCAGATTAAAGGGTCAGTTTGTAAAAAATCTATCTATGAGAATGTAATTGACCTAAAAACCTAGACTAGACATGACTCCTCTTTTCAGTTTTTATAGACAAGGTCACTTTGAGGTCTTCATCATGTTGTTGTAGGAGGTCACCTCCTCTCCTAACACCTCTAACACCCCAACACGTATAACTATCTCTTTACCTGCACTTCTTTACCTGAGCTCCTTCATTTATTTAACACATGTAGTACTTAGTCCTTAGACCAAGGTCTCCTACTGCACTGAAGCTTCAGTGATGTCGCTCACTGTAAGTCTATTTGGACAGAAGCGTCTGACAGATGAGTGAAGGTAAAAGTGCTTCAAGCTACACAACAGATCAGGATGCTTCAGCAGAGAATAAAGGCAGGTCAAAGGTCAAAACACACTGACCTTTCTTTCCTTTGAGCTGCACCGGGTCGATCACGATCACTCCATCTGAAGAAAAATAAAGAGACACTGTAGAGGCCTGATCACAACATCTGTCTTCAGCTGGAACCGCATCTACTGTTCCCGAGATTCACACCATCACATTTAAAGAAACATTACAACACTCAATGCTCTGCAACTAAGGAAAACACACGCAAATACAGAAATGTGCTGCAAGTAGCACAGATGAAAACACACTTGTTCAATTCTTTTAACTTTAAAAGTCACAAAGAATTGAACAAGTGCGTTCCAATCAGGTAAATAACTTTTTAGCATCCCCTGGAAATACTTCTGTTGTCATCTGTGCTACTTGCAATGCGTTTGTGTATTTGCATGTGCTGTGAGTATTTGCAGCACATGTGTTGTCAAGTTGATGAAGCCGTTTTCTGAAGTTGTTTGTGTTTTGTCTATTTTCATGTGTTTTGTTGCAGTGCGTTGAGCTCTCAGGGCGACCTTACAAAACACACGTTTGTTGATTTGAATTTAGGGCTCTGGTTTCACTTTATAAACTAAATGAACCACATTATCAGAAACAAAAACTGACAGGGTAACTGTTAGCCTAGCTTAGCATAAAGGCTGGAAGGAGGGGGAAACTGTTAGCCTAGCTTAGGATAAAGGCTGGAAGGAGGGGGAAACTGTTAGCCTAGCTTAGCATAAAGGCTGGAAGGAGGGGGAAACTGTTAGCCTAGCTTAGCATAAAGGCTGGAAGCAGGGGGAACTATTAGCCTATCTTCATTAAAAAGAGAAAACACCATCCAGCAGCTCCAGGTCTGACTGACTGACATGTTGTCAGCTAATGAACTAATCGCAGATCCCTCCCACAGCCAGAGTAAAACTGATCTCCATCTTCAGGAGGATTTTCATTTTCAGTTTGTTTCTGTCAGAACTCACCAACTGGATCCACAAAGTCACAGTGATCCACAAAGTCTCTCTTGGCCATGTAGACGGCCACCTGGGGAGGGAGGAGGGGATCAGAGAAGGTGTGGTGCCCGGCTCAAAGGTACTTCAGTGGTAGAAACATCTGTTTTATTCTGCTGGTCTGGGACCTGAACCAGAATCTTCTGCTCAGTTTTCAACACTGTCACTACCTGAAGACCTTTCCCAGTTTTTTGTTTGGCTGTTACCAGATCCTCTAAACATGCGTAATGTGTAGTCCACGTGCACGTAACAACACACACTGTATGTTCGCAAAAGACATAAAATGACATCAGTGAAAAATAAATAAAGATAAAATAAATGACTTGAGTAGTTCAACTGTTTTGCAAAGTTTATCAAGAAAATAATCCAGCTGTTGTGATCTGGAGAATATGGGAGTTTAAAGCAGTAAATACAACATGTTGTTGGGTTGATAAAAAGATTCAGCATCACTCAGTAATAATGTGGAACAAGAAGGTGGACTCCCAGTCCACCACACAGACTGTTTCTGCTGGACTCACCGACTTGTCACGGGAAACTTTCTTGAAGACAACGTGTTTAGGACTCATGGTTATCAGGACCTGCAGCACACAATTATTCAGACATGAACTCATGTGGTTTCTCATTATCAAGTTCACATCAGTGTGTTTCATTAACCGACCAACTCTGGACAGTTTTATGAAAACAAAATCTTCATCAATGCAGCAAGGCCAGAATGATCCGGAGCTAAATGTACCTACAGGTGGTCTAAAAGTCTGAGACCACTTCTGACCCACTGTGTGAGCATGCGTGTTATTTCAAGACAGACTTGATAAAAATGCGAACTGCTCCTTTAATATTTGTCAGACAGAAAACAGAGACTGACCTGTTGCAGGAGCGATGATGATGTTCAGAAGCAGCAGGTTTCAGCTGATCAGACTGACTGAGCTGCATTTATAATCTACACACACACAGCCTGGTCAGCATGCTGGTAATTACTGACTTAACACACACACACACACAAAGATAATCCTGCAGCAAGACACACGAGTAGGACGATCTCAGACTGTACTGCAGTTTCACTGTGGACATGTAAAACACGATGAGAACTGAAAGATGTCTGACACTAAACCCTCCCTCTGGTCTCTGAGCTGCAGAGTCACGTTTCCAAGGAAATGCAGAGACTGGAAAAATGTGTGAAACCAGGTCCTCTACTAGAACTGTGAAGCTCAGTTTACAACAGCAAGTCATATTCATGGAAAGTCTGTACAGTCACAGTGGAAGTTACATCTACAGTTGACAACTAAGCCACTACATCTGCAGATGAAGACCATGTGATACTGTCAAAAGCAAATAAGCAGGTAAGTGGACGTTGAGTTGAGTTTTTTTTTTACTCTGGGATGAATGTCAGGAATCAGTGACTTTACTATAAAATCCTGAGGAAAACTAACAGTCCTCAGCTGTGTCAGTGCCCCCTACAGGCGACAGTCCTCATGACAGACACACAGTTCATAGCTACAGCTCTCCACAGATGTAGACATCTGCTCCATGGGCCAATGAAAAAGGCTAAACCATATCTTTACAATGTTGACTTTTCAATTAATGTCATTTTCCCACTGAAATAAACTAAGATAACACTAATGCAGCGCAGTCCTTTGACCTCGTTGCTCTTAGTCACATGATTTCATCACTCATGTTGTTCATGTCAGCAGTAAATTAAACATGGGAATCATGATTACAATATAAAGACCAACTGTTCTGCTCTTTGTGGCAGATGTTTTGAAAGGCAGATACTGCTGAGCCTTTCCATCACTTCCACTGCTTTACTTTCACTTTATCCCATTTCCATTCCCTTTGTGTGAAAATGTGATATGCTTCACTTCTCATCTTCTCTTCAGTTAAACTGTTACTTCTGGCTGCACACAAGTATTGTTTTCTAAGGAAGGTTCCTAACTCAGTGAAATGAGCTGGACGTAGAAGAGCTGAGTAAAGGAGCTTCAGTGCTTCCTTTCATATTTCCTTCAGCAGAGCAATTTTCTCTACTTAAATGCTTAAAAATGTCAAAAGCACATATGTGAGGAAACCATACACATGTGTGTGAATATAACTTATTTTGATCACTTGCTCAGTTCTTTACTTTCATTTAATTATTTTAATATCTCAGCTTTCTCAATTTGTAATTTCCTTTCATGTTGTTTTATTTCAACATATCAATCCTGTTTGCTTTATTTTGTGGTTAGTAAAGGAGGATTTATCATCCATGTGTTATAAAGTTAGTCAAAAAAAAAAAAAGTGTGAGTGCAGTCAGATTCCCGCATCATGATTGTCCTTTTCTAAGTCCTTATAAATTCTCCTTTACCTCATGTTTTCCGTCAAGGAGAAGAGGTTAGAGAGATTATTCTGACTTTTCAACCGCAGCCATCGTCTCCTCTCTGGTTGTTGCTGGTGGTATTCTGACATGTGACCGTTCTATCACATGATCAGAAGGAAGACAGTCTCTGCTGAGCTGATAAGTTCCCATTAGTCAGACTCAGCAGTCTGTCTGCTGATATCCGCAGTTTAAACACCTCAGCGCAGGAGGGGGGGGGGGTCTGATCAGAATCTCACTGATCTCTACAGATAAAAGCTGGTCTGGTCTCATTAATGTGTCTGAGACAAACATTTCAACCTCAGGGCAATTCTGACGTCTCTCGGGAGGAGGTGGTAAAGAAAGGAAAGTCAGTTAAAACTAAACAATGTAAAACAAATAAGGGTGGGTGGGGTAGAAGCAATGAGCCGAATGAATGTGGACAAGTGAAGCACATACATGTCTTTATTTTCACCTTTTCTACTCTGAGCATCTCAGTGGTTTTCTTCATCAAAGTGCTGCAGGAGATGAATTAAATTCTGTACCTGCTGAATGAACACACTCCTCTGTCACTGAGCTCCAGCAGCTGAAGATGTCTGACACCTGCTGGACAGGTTAGTGTTTTTCTGCATCAAACACACAGACACAGACACACACACACACACACACACTGGTGAGGATGGGTCAGGTGAAATGTTTTCCTCTGTGTTTTAACTGCAGACGTCCTGCTCACCATCAGCTGTTACAGAAGACTTTATTTGAATCCTCTTTCACATCAGCAGGATGACGTTTGTGTCTCAGTAAACTGTGTAAGGGCAGTTTGTTTCTCACTGTCAGAGAAGTAAAACACTGAAGAACCTTAAAATGTCTGAACCCAAATAGAGAACAGGTAAACATGTGATTCAAGCCGTTTTTATGTTCAACATGAAGGCAGACAGGAGAGCAGCAGCTCTCAGTGTCTCATTTCTTCTGACTGACACATCTGTCCACAGCTGCAAGCTCCAAACATTTCATCATCCAGCTGCTGATAAACCATCCTCTCACTGGACAGAGTCTCTGTCTCCATTGGTGTCCAGCTGGAACACAGTTCAGCCAATCACATGTCGGACCACAGGATGGCCTTGCTGCCCTTCTCCACACTGGCCACGTAGGCTCCTGAAGGGGACCAGGACACTGAGTTGATAGCAGAGCTGCAGACAGAAGAGGACAGATTCAACAATTGTTTCATTTCCAGCCTTTAAGTTTAGTTAAAAACAGACACCATCATTAAGCACTGATACACCGTACAAGCATCACGGTTCATATACTTACCTGTGTGCACCTGGAGGATTAAACACTGGGGGCAGATCAGGGCTGAATTCTCTCAGGTTTAAACATAAATAGAACTGAACAGATCTACAGCCGAGGATGGATGGATGGATAGGACTGTACCTCTTCAGTAAAGAACTATCACATCATCAGTTTAAAAGACTCAACCTGCTGATTCTTTAGTCTACTGACAGAAGTGAATTCAAACAGCTGTTTTAGAATGAGATGTGTACAGAGGTCAGAGTTCACAAACTGTTCTCGTCCTTTATGTTGAGTTTCCTGAACCTCAAGGAAATATAGAGCAGGTCCCTATTATTTACATTTCTTAGCATGTGAACTCATTAATTCCCCCTGTGACTCCCTGTTGTGTTCTGTGTGGTAATAGCAGACTGTTCTGGAATTAGTTTTTTTCTTACTTGTGGTTCCGGTCAAGAGTTTTGTCCACTTTCCCCGTCAGGACGTTCCAGATATACAGAGCTCCATCAGCGGATCCTCCAGCCAAGTAGCAGCCGTCCGGGCTGAAAGCAAACAGAGGTCAGTGACGTGTCACTTGAGTTCAGTTCCAGACTCCACAGTCAGCATTTAAAAAGGTAGACAGTTTAAGTGTCTCAGTGTTGAGTGCTGAACCCACCTGAAGGTCACTCTGGTCCAGTCAGCTCCACACTTGAAGCCCTGAGCACTGAACACACAAACACACAGTTAGTACACCTGAACCACACCTCATTGGCTCGTTAAATAGACTGACCATCACTGTCTTATATCAAGGTCTCAGACTGAATGTTTCCCTGCAGGAGGACGACACATGGGCAGGTGTGATCTGAGAGGATCCACTTGCTGGAACATGACAAATCAGGACGAACACACCTGAACGACTGACAGGTCAGGAAGAACACACCTAAATGTCTGTCTGATAGAGTTGGTGCGCAGGTCAATGATCTTGATCAGGTCGTCTCTGGAACAGGTGAGCAGCTCGGTTCGGTCGTGGTTCAGGTCCAGAGACGTCACTCTGCCCAGCAGCTCCAGCTCCCGCACTATGCTCTCCGCTCTGACCCACAACATGACACAATAACACAACATACAGGAGAGAGACAGAACCACACCGTCAGTACTGAGAGGATCTGTGTCAGCACAGGGTCAAAGGTCAGGACAGACGTTCCACATGTGCCTGCAAACGATGACAAGACATTTTATCATTACCGTTTATATTTTCCACATATATTTTACTATGAAATATTTATTAAATATCAATATCTCGACGAAGACAATCAGTTGAAAGCTAGGGAGAAGTCAAGTGGACCTTTAGTGTATTAGTATACACAGTAAAGAAGTTGTTTCCTGTTGTTTCGGCTGAATTTAAACTGTGAATGTAATTCTCCTCTCTCGTCAGCAGTATGTAGAAACTCTCACCTGATGTCCCAGAATCGAACTTTCTTATCAAAGTGTCCACTCATGACGCACTGCTCCGTACAGACGATGTCGTTACAGCTGGAACCAGCGAAAACCGTCTTCATACCTGCACAGGTGACACAGTAGGTGACTGAGCAGTCAACAGTAACAAAAGTGAGGTCACTCAGACCATCCCTGCTGCACAGTCAGTGAGAGAGGCTTAGAGTCAGCTCTGTCAGACTGGATCCATAGAAACCAGTAAAAAACATCAGACAAACCAACCAATCACGTACAGACTTTGCTGCGGAGGTCCCACAGTTTGAGCGTTCTGTCATAGCTCCCAGAGACGATTCGAGCATTGTCCAATAGGAAACGAGCCGACAGCACCTTCCCACTGTGACCTGTCAGAGTGTGCTGTAGGGGAGACACACAGACACACACACACGATTGTGACACTGGGATACCATCTGTAAAGAACATGAGGTAATTCTTCTTGCCTCCAAAATAAAAGCCCCAAGTCTAAACAGAGGAAATCAGTGAGGTCACAGGTCACTGCATGCAACAATAATATCGAGACCGTTAGTAAAAGACAACCACAGACTGAAACTAGTTACAACTATTGACTAGCAGGTAAATTAAATCTATTGATCTCTCCCAATCATCTATGTTGGTTCACTGATCTCTCTCCCACTTTGCAATCAGAATTACTGATTAAGGTTAGGTCACCTAACACTCTATGTACTTGTTCTGAAACCAATATTCTTCCTATACTGCCTGTTGATATTCACATGTCGTCATCATAAACCCATGTATCATATTGAGCTGTGTTTATATTTCAAATTGTTCTGCCTCCTGATAAATTCCTGATCCAGTAATCTGGTCAATTATTATTAGAAAACCAACAGATGAAATCAGGAGATGTTCTGATGTTTTTATCATCAGAGTTTAAAGAACAAGTTTAGTGTTTTACTCACCTAATTTTTATATATATATATATATATATATATATATCTGTTTTTTGTGTGAGGACAGGTGTGTTACTTTTGTGAAAACATGTAAAAACTTGATGCTGGTTTCTGTCTGACAATGTTTACATTCAGTCCCTTTCTCTGGTCTCAGTAGCAGAGTGAGATCATCTCTCGAACCCCACCCCATCAGCCTGACACTCCGTGCGGATTGTTTCTGTTGGATGTCAGTCAAGCTGAGCCTATTGGATCTTTATATAGACTCGCTATGACATGACCTCCTGTCTCTGTCAGCAGCTGCTGTGACCACCTTTGCACCACTAGAGCATGATGGGGGCAGAGAGCAGCGGCTGGTTACTAAGGGGGAGGAGCTGAGATTCAGACCTTTTACATCACATCACTGACCAGCAGATGGTCGCTGGTTGGACCACACACACACACACACACACACACACACACAGACATTTTCTGATCAACAGCAGACTATGGAAAAGTTCGGGTGTCTTGTTTATTATTGATCTAAGTCTTTTCCCACCTCTCTGATCAGCGGACTTCACTTCACTTCAGAGGCATCAATGATTAATCTGATCTGAAATATTTTTTATTGAAAAAGTTTTTAGAAAACTTCTACAAACTTTAGCCTTCAGGTGGTGTTGTTGGTTCTCACTTGTTCTTGTATTTATTTACCCTTCAGGTGCTGTTTTTGGTTCTCACTTGTTCTGGACTAAAAGTAATGAGTCTTAATGAGAAGGCTGTTTTTCTTGATTTACATGTTTTTATTTTGTGGTGTGTACACATGATGACACTCCAATGTGCATGTCCACAGACATTAATGCTGTGTCCTGTTGATCCTGTGACTATGAGATCAGCAGAAGCACAAATAAACCACTACCACAGTGGAGGAAGGTGCTGTGGTCTGACCAGTGTGTAGTGACCTCCTCCAGCGTCACCAGTTTAGTTGTAGCCACGCCACAGTGTTGTAGTGGCCGACCACTCTGAGAGCAACCCTGCTTCATGTTTATGTTGAGTGAAGACGTCCTGTTATAACGATCTGACCACAAGCTCATACCTGGACATGTGAATGTAGTAAAAGGTCAGCAGTCAGGTGTTCACACTCACCCTCAGTCTGTAGTCGTCCACAGTCCAGATCCGACTGGCAAAGTCATTAGAGGCAGCGAGCAGGTACGAACCCTGAAGACATAGGTACAAAAACATAATAAAGCAACAGGTTGGAGTGTTAAAACAGACACAATGATACAATAAACACATCCTAAACACAACAACACAAATAAACAGTAAAACCATTCGAAGTGCAGCTGCAGACTCACAGCGCTGTCGAACTCAATGCTGGTGATTCCTGCGTTACTGCCGGTCAGAGCTCCTTTAGGCTCACAGTGACCTACACACACACAGAAAAATAGTCAGAGGTCAAAGTGTTTGCTCAGAGGCATAAGGACAACCTGAGACACAGGCTGTCTGTACCAGTTACATGATGTTTATTAACATAATCCTGAACCAGGAGAAAATCTCTGCACAAATGTAAAGACACAGAACCTAGAAATGTAGATTTGTGTCAATGCTGCAGGATTTACATGTTGATTTGTTCTGAATGTACATTTACCATATACACTGCATTTATCTATTTTTTAATATGGATAATGATGATGCCTTTGTGAGTGGTGCAGGTTTACACATGTCGTTTTAAAAGAAAGAGTCCATGTGTCATGTTGTTGACATGGAAAATGAAATCCTTGGTAACAACATCACAAAGTTTCATAACCAGGAGGTGAGGTTACAGTTCAGCTGATCATGTGACTTTACACAGAGTTTCTCACAGGTTGAATGTTGAAGAAATTTAAGTTCCAGGATAAATTTTGATATAACTGAATCAGATCAATCCACAGACCAGTGTTGAGACCCAGTGAGCTCTAATAAACCCACACTGCTGCACTGAGGCCTCTCCAGTTGACAGGGTCCACCCATTTCAAACTGAGTCAGTCTCATACAACAGTGACTGACAAACTGATAGAAACAGTCTCATTAAGGAGATCCCTGGATTATGTTACACTGTGTTTTACAGGTGTAGGCAACCCGACCTTACATTCATGAGACGGTCTATATGAGTCAGTTTCACGTGCTGTGATTTTCTAAAGAAAACTTTCCGATGTGTGAACACAGCTCGCTGTTGTCATGGAGACTTTACCTGCAACAACCTCCCACAGCTTCACCCTGCGGTCCATCCCTCCTGTAGCCAGGAGACGAGAGCCAGGGCTGAACCTCACTGCATTCACTTCACCGTCATGGGCTTCCTGAACGAGAACACACACACACACACCACACACACACACACACCACACACACACACACACACACAACACACACACACACACACACACACAACACACACACACACACACACACACACACACACACACACACACACACACACACACACAGTTTAACACTGAGGTAGTATTAAAACATCACAGTAAAGAGTTTCTCTTGGTCTCAGGTTGAAAACTTGAGATCAGCTCCCTCCTCCTCCTCAGCCTGACGCTCCTTGCTGATTGGTTCTGTTGGATGTCAGCCATCACACTGAGCCTATAGGATCTATGTATAGACACTGTGATGTGACTTCCTGTCTGTCAGCAGCTTCTAGGACCACCACTGCACCACTAGAGCATGATGGGAACAGAAAGAGCAAAGGGGCTGCTGGGAGCCAGAGGGCAGCAGGAGAGGATTGTGGGAAATCAGACCTTTTACTGTTCATCACTGACCTTTGACCTGAGTTCAGTCCCTGTTCTAATAGCTGGGAAACACAACGTCACTGAACAGACCTTTCCCAGTTCAACAACTATCAGCAGCAGGAACTAAACAGCGCACCCTACCGTTTCTGCTGTTTCTGTTTCATGAGACTACAGGTTTAGTGTGAGGTTGTGTGTGGGTGTAAGTTGTGTGTGGGTGTAAGTTGTGTGTGGGCGGAGGTTGTGTGTGGGTGGAGTCCATGTGTGTTGAAGGAGATTCATGAAACCACTGACAGCACAGTAATACTGATCAGAAAACGAATCTGTTTCTGTTATCAGGGATCAGTACACCAGTCCAGGGGTCATGCGTTTCCCAGCTGATCGTTCTGAACTGTTCTCCCAGTCAAACCATCATGTCTGTTCCACTGGTGAAGAAGCTAAGGTACTTACAAACACGTGCAGAGCTGTGGACGGGACTCGAACCTCTGCACACCCTCCTGACGGGGCCTCTGTGTTTTCAGGTGAAGTGCTGAAAGAGTTGGCGGTTCGACGCCTGCTGGGAGAGAGACCACAGTCACCGACAGTTACTGACAGACCATGATGTCAGAGGTCACTGAGCAGGCCTCTGACATCTGGAGGTAACATCAGCCATAACATCTGTAGGAGCTGAATGATGACTGCAGCTCTGAAGAGGACTGGTGTGATTACAAACTGCATACATCAATACATGTGTGTCACATGCTCTGACTGTTGACGTATCACACAGACCGACTGTTGACGTATCAGTTAACACCAACATTATTACACTTTAAGCTTCAGGAAAATGAGCGGAGCAGCAGAGCAGTGAGCAGACTCTCAGTATCTACATTGGTCACAACACATTCAACTCAGGTCACAGCAGAAAACTTGTTTTCCCTTTTCTCTTCAGGAGGTAAACAAATCTTCATCTTGTGAGGAAGATTAGATGTAACTACAGATGTAAAGAATTATGTCTGTCAGAAGCATGTCATGTAATATCCAGATGTGTTTACCACCTACACTAACCAATCTGCTGAAACACTCAGCGAGTGAATGCTTTCAATATGATACAAAAAATATCAGCGATACAAGTCCCATGTTAATTATTCACTTGGTTCAACCTCAGTTCTTAAAGGGGACCTATTATGCTTTTCTGAGTTTTCCCTTTCTTATAGTGTGTTATAGGTTTTTCTGCGTGTCAATGGTCTACAGAATCCCAAGGATCAAAGTTTACACCATAGGGAGAAACTCTGTCAGGGCAAAACCCAAATTTCTCCTTTGTATGAAACGCCGGGGTCCAGACATTACTTCATAGTCCTATTGACATCAATAATTCTCTTGGTGCTGCACATGTGCACGCTGGACACCCCCTGCAAGCTTGGCACGCCCCCACACAAGGCACCTAAGTACTTATAATGAAGAGTTTTCTTTAGTTTTGTAGCTATGCTGAAAAGACAGTGTTCTCAATTGCCTGGAGGAATCTACTTCATTTTTTCTACGGTTTGCCACTGCTCCGAACATTATAGTGTGAGCCCGCACTGCAAGGAAGACTGCCTCCGAAAACACGCACAGTAGCAAAGATAAAAATGCTTAAATGTTTGTCAGTATTGACATGTTATACCTCGTTAGCTCGGATAAATTATCCATATTTTAACCGCGCAGTAACTTTTTACTAAGATTTTTCTTTAAAGATTTACTGACCAGACCTGACCAATCAGAGCCCTGTGTTTGTGCCCCGTAATTGGTCAGCTTCAGAGGGGAGAGGGGGGCCTTAAGAGCCCTGAGCTCTGACAGAGCATTTCATACAGAGGATGAATAGAGTACAGTATAAAATGTACAGAAGAAGAATTATGTCTTTTCAAAACATTGAAGCATGTAAATCTATTTCAGTTGACACCAAGAATGAAATAATGAACACTAATAATGGCCATTATAGGTCCTCTTTAACAAACTGAATGTTCATGATGTGACAGCTGATGTTGGTGTGACACACTAATGTTTAAATCAAGACAAGTTCAACAAGCTCTCCAGCAAGGACTGACATGTTCAATAAGCTCCAGTTAATATGGACCAAGACCTGGACTCAGCTAGGTTCATGCTGTGCACACATCAGAAGCTCTGCAGCAGCTGTCTAACTAAACAACCAGCGATGTTTGGATCTGACCCCAGTCCACTTCAGTTTTCAGTCCATGTGCAGTCCAGTGTGAGAACGGATGATTAAAGTGAGACCTGGTCCCAGACTGAGGGGAACTCTAGCTGACAACACTGAGTCCTCAAGGACTGTTTGTCTCAAAGGAAACCTGAATCTAATGACACCTGGCTCCAGATAAATCCTCCTTCAGTTTGTTTAAACTCAGGTTACAAACACAGTCGGAGCTTCTATATCAGCTGATCACAGGGTTGCACTTCATAATCTACAATCTAAAATCTAGTCTGGTTTTTAGTTAAACGAACCAACATCAGCAGACCACAGTTTGTGTGAGCCAGATTAAACTGTGATTTTATCAAGTTAAAACCCAGGCTCAAATGTTCACCTATCAGTACTGATCAGAGAACAGAGCTGCTCAGGTGTAAATCACTGCTGTGAAATGGACTTTTCAAACATCTGATACTCTGTTTGTCAAACTCACCCAGGAAGAAACAAACAGGTTCTAACTTCAGTTCAGACACAACATTGGAACAATGTGATTCTTTGTTCACACTGTTAGAGAACTGAATGTGAATCTCATAACTCAGTTTAAACCTGCAGTAACTGTTTGGTCTGTAAACACCTGAGCTGAGAAATATACCTGGTTCTTCAGCTGTGATACTTTTAAATTCACAGTCAGTGGCTGCTGCACAGACGTCTGTCTACACTGCTAGAGCTGTGGACCTCGAGGGCCCAGATCGTGACGTACCAGCTGTGGCCTGTGAGGGCCCAGATGTGGTCCGTGAGGATCAACAGGACCATGAAAATTACATCATGTTGTTACGGGGGTTAAATCAGAGCAAAAGCAGGAACAACAACACCAAACTACAGCCTCTTAAAAACTGGTTATTGATTTAGTCTTGGGATTATTGCCAAGAACAATCACTTCACTACAAACGTCACTGTGTTCACACTGCCAGCAGAATGATGAACGGTCAGCAGATGTTCTATTCAGAGCTGAATGAGTCTGACACGGGTCACATGGTTAACAAGGTGAACTGTTCCCTGTGCTGTCCGCCAATCACAGGAGAGCTTACTGAAGGATTAACACTGGTCTTTACAACCCGAACAGAATGCAGACACATTCAGAGGCCTGTGATGCAGCTAGAAAGTGAGAATGCTTTAAAGAACCATCACTGTTGTTGAGTTTAAGGAAAATAGGATGTCTCACTGTTGGACATAACTATGAAAGACCAGAGCTGTGTAAAACTAATGTCCTTAAACATTTTCCCAGTCTGTCTGAATACAACACTCGCATGTCCAAACTGACCCGTTCTAGTGTAACTCAAGGGTCCAAAACCAGGCGGACTCAGTCTCTCTCTCTCTCACACACACACACACACACACACGGACATGTGAGCATTGTGTTGATATGGACTTGGAGAAAAAAAATGGCTGCACCCAGTCAGTGACCTGTAAATCAAAAACTGGCAGTATGAACAGGTGAACACACAGGTGAACACACACAGTCCTTCACCTGGAGTGTGGTGGGAGGAGTCCAGGCTGAACACACTCAGACACTCTGCAGACAGACACAGACAGACAGACAGGAAGATAGACAGGCGGTCAATCACAACATGGACAGTCCAGACCCCCCAGAGACCAAGACAGAGACAGAGACCAGATGACTTTATAGCTACATACCCAAATATGTTGGAAATGGAGTCGAGCAGACCACCAGGAGGAGGCTGGGAGATTTTCTTACTGCAGAAACAGAAAAGTAAAGTAAACTTGGTCAGTGTCCAAGTCCACTGATGTCTGTAAATGTCTCTGTCGTCTGTCCAAAACCCAAAGACATTTAGTCACTGTCAGAGACAACCTGAGACAACAGATTGTAGCATCAGCTGGTCAGCCGGCTCAGCCGCTGTGTTCATCATAGAGAGGTGAGTCTGTAGAGGGAAAACCTGACCTCAAGGGTCAGTACTGACAACAGAAAGAAGCTGAGGTTTGTCTTCAGATTTGTCACCAGGTGTTTTAATGGCTTTAATAAAGACAACTGAAGGTGTCAGTTAATGTAGAGACAAAGTAACAAGTTGTCAACAGTGCAGTCTGTAAATGCCCCTTGATGACATAACAGCAACTGTATGTGCCCAATTTTTTTTTGACAGACCAATGGCCAATAGTAAAACTCCAACACTCAGTCGACCAGTGGTGTGATGGTCTCGTCTACAGAACTGTTGTTGTTCAGCCAGAAGAACTCTGGTGATGTGTTGATAGTCTCACTGTCTGAAGGATATTCAATGGGTCAAATGAAAAAGAAAAGTGATTCTGAAAAATTAAAACATTTCTAGATCAGTGAAGAAAAACGCAGCAGTGAAACAGAACAGGTACTGGTCTCACCTGGGAGTTCTGCTGAGTGGTCTGTTCGGTGAGGTCTCTCCTCCCACCTTCCCTCCATCCTCAGCCAGAACCTCGATGTCGTCGTCCCTGAGGAAAGAAACACCTGGTCAGAACCGACTCACCTCAGACATGATACAAACACAAGCCGGAGGTTGAATCTACTGACGGGTCAATGGGCAGAGGCTCTTTGGCAGCATCAGCCAGCTCCTTCTGCAATTTGGCCTGTCTGCGTCTGAAATCAGATAGATCAGTCAGAGGAGTGAGATCAGTCAGGGGGGTAGAGACCTCCTCCTCCTTCAGGTGTTCACTCTACCTGCTGTCCTTCTCGTTCTCAGCGTTCAGCCTGTTGGCCTCCTGAGCTTTCTCTGCCATCCATCGAGACACCAGCTCCTGGTTGTCCTCTGCTGTTTTCCTCAGTTTCTCCTCCAGAGCAGAGAAAGTGATCTGCAGGGCATCATACTCATCCTTTAGCGTCTGGTTTGCCCTCTCCAGGTCCTGCAGGACACAGGAAGATGGTCACAACTCTGGGTTCCTGAAGAACATAAACCTGACTGGGAGTGACAGAACGCACATACTAAGGTTCAGTCAGATCATTATACACTTTACCATGATAAATGTACTGTCACTGTACTGTCAACACCTGATGGTCTGAAGTGGTCTGGACTGGTCTAAACTGACTTCATGTTCATGTTTTGATCAGATGAAGGTCTCAGGTTGAAAACTTGAGATCAGCTCCCTCCTCCTCCTCAGCCTGACGCTCCGTGCTGATTGGTTCTGTTGGATGTCAGCCATCACACTGAGCCTATAGGATCTCTTTACAGACACACACTGTGATGGCACTTCCTGTCTGTCAGCAGCTCCTGAGACCACCACTGCACCACTAGAGCATGATGGGAGGAGTGAGCAGGGGCTGCTGGGAGCCAGAGGGCAGCAGGAGAGGATTGTGGGAAATCAGACCTTTTACTGTTCATCATTGACCTTTATCAAATTCCTTGACCATCATCTTCATCAATGACCTTAATGCAAATTTTATTATGAGTCTCTGAACGCTGAACAAGATAGATAACTGCTCTGTAGTTGTTCAATCCCTCGGGGAGGGGGTGCTGTCCGCCTTGTATTCATTTACTAAAAAAAGTCTCTCGGACAGGAGCCGGCTCCCATTGTTCATTTAAAAGTCGACACATCACTAATACGTACCTTCACTGCTCACTGAGACTGGGAAGCACTCATTGACCGGCAGCGTAGAGCATCAAACACATGGCACTCCTGATATTTAATGCCGTAATATGTCTACAAATGTTTCAGCATGTTGCTGGTGTTTACACCACTGCTTGAAATCTTAGTGCTACAGACACTGCACGTTTTGCTGTTAGCGTCATTTTGTGTGAAATTAAGCCACAATTCCTCGACTCCTTCGTTGCTGTTCGGGCTGACTGCCTCTCACAAAAGCGTGACGTCATTGCTTTGTAAGGCACACAGAACTAAGTGGAAGGCATCGATAGATCGATGAACCTCTCTGTTCTGCAGCGCAGTGAGATGAGCCGTTTGCTGCAGCTGCTTCTCTGTCCTGCCAGAATGTTGTGGAGAGGATGGTTGGTATTGTCCAAGATGGCCTCCATCTTACATTGCATGCGTCTCTCTACAACAGTCCTGAGTGAGTCCAGACTCCTGCAGCACAGACCCAGTCTTTTTTACCAGCTTGTCCAGTCTCTTTGTGTTCATGTCGGACATGCTGCTGCCCCAGCAGACTGCAGCATGAAAGAGTAAACTGGCCACCACTCCTCAGTGAAGAGCGAACATGAAGAGGAAACCTGATGCCCTTGGGGTGCGCCTACACTCCTGTGAGAAAACTGGATGTGATCCTAAGTCTGAACTGTCTGTTCAGTCTGAACAGATTTCAGATCAGGTGAGCTGACTGACCCTCCACCCAAAATGCTTTGAGCAGCCGCCTGACAAGTGGATGCCTCCTGTTTTCAACTTAAGAATCCCTGAGCCATGCGATTTGTCCAGGTGATATATTCCTACCTGCAGGTAGTTCCTCAGCTCCCGACAGTCTCCCTCCAGGTTGGTGATCTGCTGCTGATACTCCAACATTCTGAAAACACACAACAATAAACTTTATTCAGGTTCCTAAGCGAGGACACCTGCTGCAGGTGAACTGACCTCTTCTCAGGTGTCACACATACAAATAGAGTGTGTGTTTATAAACACTGACTTGGCCTCGTTGCTCTGGATCTCTTTGTCTTTCTGTTGAATCTGGTTGTTCAGTTCGATCACACTCTGAGCCAGCTGCGGGACAAAAACAGTCAGTGATTTACATGTTTCCAGGACTTTCCAGGACCATGACCCAGCATTTCCATGACCTGAAACTTCTTCACTACCTTCTGCAGATTAGAAATGTGTAAAACAACAGAAGTAAAAATACTCTGATGACATTTACTGTGAAAACAAATAATAAGCTGCTGCCTAACAATCAACCACACAGTAGCTGATATTCTGAGTTTTAGTCAAACAAGTATTGGTTGGTTGATTGCAAACAATAAATAAATAGCTCAAACTGCAGTGGAAGTGGCAACGCTGAGTCACAGACATTGTTTACACAACTGGTCTCTGTGGATATTAGATGGTTATGTAGGGAATCCAAAGTGTGGATCATTGAGAGGCTACAGACGTGACTTTCATTTGAAACCTGAGTGTTTATTGTGGCCGCTCTCCCTCATGTTATATAATCCGATAACACACATTTATCTGGGCTAAGTGTTAAGGTGAACTGAGGAAGATAAATTACTTCACTTACTATATGTTAGTACTTCTACTGGTGTTGCTTTGAGCACAAGCTTAGAAAATGTGTATTTTTAAAAGGCTCATTATTAAGATTTTGTATTTCTCTGCAATGTAGCTCAGTGTTAGCAAGCTACCTATAAAATTTTCTCAGCCCTGGACTCAAACAATTTTCTGATGCTGCCACAAATTTACATTTAACCAATTAAATTAATTTCATAAATGTGCTACGACCATTATCTTGGATTTTATTCCAAAACAAAACCTCATGTGTCAGTCAGGAAATGAGTTTCTCTTGAGGACGTAGGTGTTTGTTGGACTGACCAGAAAGTTCTCAAAAAATAACAATCACTGAGGAGGTTTAATTCCCAAAGTCATTCAAACATTATACAGTGGCAAGAAAAAGTATGTGAACCCTTTGGAAAGACCTGGTTTTCTGCATCGACTGTGTCAAAATGTAGACAAACACCGTGTCCCTAAATTATAATCTTTTGTGTCTTTAGTGAACACGGCCATTACACATTCACAGTGCTGGTGGAGAAAGTAAGTGAACCATTGGATTTAATAACTGGTTGAACCTCATTTGGCACCAATAACCTGGAACCAAAGAGCTTCCAAAGAGCTTCCAGTAGCTGCTGATCAGATCTGCTCAATGTTCAAGGGGAGATTGGATCAGCAGTGGCTTTCTACACCACA
Source organism: Seriola aureovittata (assembly GCF_021018895.1). Taxonomy (NCBI): domain Eukaryota; kingdom Metazoa; phylum Chordata; class Actinopteri; order Carangiformes; family Carangidae; genus Seriola; species Seriola aureovittata. The sequence goes on along the minus strand of NC_079367.1, from coordinate 29,522,169 downwards.
CACACGGTGCATGTTTTTCCCAAACAAGTCAACCTTGGTGTCATCAGTCCATAACACATTTCCCCAGTAGCACAGTGGAGTGTAAAGCTGCTCTTTATAAATTCAGGGGCATAACAACCATGCACCATGATGTGTGTGTGGTGGACTCATGAACAGAGATGTGAACCAGCTCTAATGATTCCTTTAAGCCTTCAGCTGTGACTGAGCTCCTTTGTTAACCTTACAGAGCTACTGTGTTCTGCCTTTGGAGTCATCTCAGGTGGACGTCCACTTCTAGACAGAGTAGCCACAGAACTAAATCATCTTCATCTATAGACAGCGTGACTGTGGACTGATGAAGATCTAAACTCTTTGAGATGACTCTGTGACCCTTTCAGCTTCATGCTAATCAACAATTCTTGATCACAAGTTTTCTGAGATCTTTTTTGAGGCCTGGTTCACATCATCTGATGCTTGTTGTGAACAGCAAACTCAAAATGTTTGAGAGTTTTTTATGAGCCAAAGTCTCTAACCCACACCTCCAATCTTGTTCCATTGACTGGACTCCAGGTTTGATAACTCCTGACTCCACTTAGCGTCTGTTGATGCCATCAGTCAAGAGTTCACATACTTTTTCCAGCTACAATGTGGTAGTTTAGTTTAAATGATTTAGATTTGAATGACTTCAATATGGACAAGAACAAAACAATGACTTGTTTTAAATGATTCATAATTGTAACTTAGATGAAGATCAGGGCCCGTATTCACAAAGCATCTTCGGGCTAAAAGTAGCTCCTAACTTGCCGATTTAGGAGAAAATATAATAAAAAAATAAAAAATAAAAAAAATGGGTGCCTCAGTCCTAACTTTAAGGCTCCTTTCTTTTTTTTTTTTTACTAAGAGCTATTCACAAAGCCACTTAGCGCTAAAAGTAGCACCTAAGTCTGGGAGAAGTTAGAAGTAGTGGAGAGGACTCCTAACTCACTAAGACCAAATCATAAAGGATCTTAAAAAGGAAACGATGCTGAATTACTTAAAAGATACCGACTCAATCACAAGAGAATAATCATCGTCGTGAAGTTAGTTAGAGATGCAATAACATCTCCTACCAACCGAAAACACCCGATTATTGTGTAAATTAAGTGTCTGGCAACGCTGCACTAGTTGGAAACAGAGAAAAGCTGATCTATTCAAACAATAAATGTGACCCTGACATCATAGGACATTTCATATGAAACAGGAAAACAAAATCTCAACACACAGGTTGTATTGATGCTGCCTGTACAGTTGTAGACATTGTTGTACAGTGTCCAGGATCTACACACGAGTCATGGATCTGAGTGGAGAGTGACCTGATCAGCTGTTTGAAAGGATCATATTCCAGCTGGATTTTGCCTGATGGGACACCAGGGGAAATCTTCTCACACCTCAACCCACAGCCGGGACCACAGGGGCATTACAACACTACGCTACAACAGATTGTGGCTAATAGGCTGCCAGTTAGGTTGGGTTAGGTCATCTATGACAGGTTTTTTTTTTTTGGAGAGCACAGACAGCCTTTCATCAAACAATCGCTGTGGTTCCTGCAAGTGAGTTAATCCATGAAAATTGACTTCAGCCATAGAGACGGAGTTGAACTCTTAGCTCAGGAGTTTTTGCTTTTTCTTACTAAAAGTTGGTCTCAGCAACACTGAAGAGGATTTGGAAGAAAACTTTCAGTTAAAAACTTTTAGCGTGACACTAAGTATTCTTAGTGGTGAGATAAAATGCTTTGTGAATATGGGCCCTGATCACATTTTTGGACAAAATTATACATAAATGGAAGCAATTCCAAAGGGTTCACTTACTTTTTCTTGCTACTGTATATTATAATATATGATTTTATGTGAACTGAGTGTTTCTGCGGACTTTGAAACCACATGCAATGATTTAATTACCTGTTGGGACAATTATCTAAATACATGAATTTACTGACGTTAACAGGACAGTTCTTCCCAGCTGTATTTATCAATAATTCATAGAAATATAATTGGGCAATAAACATGACCTGGTCTCAGATAAACAGCAGAGAATAGATGGATGGATTAATCAGTGAAAAATCAATGAAGCTGACTTAGTACCCTACACTTAAACTTAAGAATAACTGAAGTTGATGGCTCTGACTTAAACTCCCCCTGCAGCACAATGTGTAACTGATGAGACAGTTTACTGCAGGAAGCAGAGATACTCAAACCTCTGTCACATCAACATCACTTAAAAACATTCAGCTGCAAAGATTCACTGTTAACTGAACTCCTGTCTGTCAAGTTTCAATACACACGTTCCAGGAGGACAGGTGTCAATGAAATGTTTTAGTAGGACAGGTGTTAATGACATGTTGTTTCAGGACAGGTGTTAATGACATGTCTTCATTTGTGGACTGAAAGTGACTGACCTCTCCTCTCTTCTTGTGCAGCTCTGTCAGCTCTTCCTGGTGTTTAATTCTCATCTGAGCCATTTCCTGCTGCAGAGCTTCGCTGCGATTCGAGTCTGCACCCGAACTGAAACACAGGACAAGGACAGGTGAGGGGACATGATACGTGAAGTGCCCACACTTTTTTCATCTTAGACGAGTTTCACATTTACATTTTTATGCAGACTAACTGACAGGAGGAGACAGGAGTGTATCACTATCATCAGGTAAAATGGTCGTCAATATCCAGTGTGTAGACTGGGGGATTAGAAGTTAGATAGGTCACATGTATGTGCATAAAACATATAATCTCTTTATTCTTCATCCCACCACACCAACAATTGTCCAGAGTTGATAACAGGAGAAAGGGTGAATACAGAAACAGACAGCGCTCTCAGCAGGTAGAGTCCTCTTACACAGTCTGGTCCTGCTGAGAGCCGAAGACCGAGTTCAGTTAAAAAATCACTGACAGGAAACCTGCAGCACAGACTGCAGCCCGCTCATTTGTTCAATTATTATTCAGTTGTTTTTTCCCCCGATCACTTCCATTATGCCCAGTAAAGGTGATATAGGACAGACAAGGTGGAGGTGAGTCCATTATTGACTTCATGGGGACACTTTGGAGTCCCTTCTGTCTCCTGTACCTTGAGCTCTGCCTCAGAATGTCTCACCTGGCTTCGTGTCCTCTCTGGACGTCATATTTGTCAGTCTGGTATCTCTCTGACAGAACAGTCTGCAGGTCTGACTTCTCCAGCAGACGGTTATCTGAAACCAACAGAGCTTAGCTGTTAATTTGTTTGAACTGAGAGTTTACGCTGGAGCCTGACTACAGCTGTGTTTTTAACAGGCTGTGACCAGTCTGACCAGCTACACCTAGCATGACTCATCACTTGATATGACAGTGTTTACACCAGTAACTCTCTTAATTCATTTCCTAGAAATGTTCCTAAAACTCAGCTGCACTTCAGCTGTTAATGACTTTGGTCCTAATTAGAAAGGACTTGAAGACAATGTCAGCTGTTTACACAGTAGGATTGTATGATGAACAAATGTATCAAATTCTTACAGTGAATCAAAGAACAGTCTCCACAACCCCACCTGTGTCCACTGTCACCTTCACTTTCTCTATCAAGTAACATGTAACTGTTTCTGTGGAGTGATTATCCATAAATCCAAAATGCACTGCATGTAGCTGGGAAGAGCTGTTGTTGAGATGATCGCTAATTTATGTCTGACAGTCTGATTGTACATGTGACAGTACATGTGAGGGGTGTGTGATGTGATGGACTCACACTGGTGGATGATCTCCTCGAAGGCTTGTCTCTGCACTTGGTCTCTGAGCTTCAGCTGCTCTGAGATGTGTCTCTTCCATGTACACTCCACCCGCCGCTCCGCCATCACCACCTTACACACACACACACACACACACACACACACACACACACACACACACACACACACACACACACACACACACACACACAGTGTTAAGGTTGTAGTTTGTGCTGCTGTTCAAAATACTTTATCCAACTGCTTATATGACTTAGGGTGGACAAAATATTAGGAACACCTCTGACAGTACAGCCTCTGTAGTGATTGCCCAGGTGAACCAACAACTGTAAAAGTCTAAAGAGAATCGTGAGGAGGAGGATTGATTACAGGACTGTGGACTAGATCGACTCTGAGCTGGGTGGACCTGGACTGGACAGAGTGCGGTTTTGTTGTTGTCAACAATGATTAAGTCACAAAAAGAGTCTGCAAATATGTTCATAGCAGCAGGAAGTTGCTGTTTATAAGTTTAATTATATTTTTTCAGCTTCAGCTTCTGTAATGAGAAACAAGAATGAAGATTTATTTATTTATAGTCACTCTACACCTTTTCATATCAGCTTTTCTTTTTATGATCACACTGTAGTCTTTAAGTTTGTCCTGATGTTTCCAGTGTTTATGGCCTGTTGGATCATCCTTCTCTTACAGCAACAAACTCACCTGGTATTGAAAAATATTAATCATCTTTTAAATTGGGGTCATTCAGACCCAAATTCAACAGGAGATAATGAGGCCTGTGATTTCAGTGTGCACGTCTGTAGCACTGAAGGATAAACTACACAAAAATCATAAGTCAGTTTTATATAGTGAGAAAAGGCCACAGAACTATACCTTGGAAGCACCATATACACAGTAGAGTACAGCGGAGCAGAGTACAGTACAGAAAAGCTGTAATGTCCCAGCGGGGCAAATTGTGTTACAGGCAGCGGTCAACAATAGTAGATACACAGAAAACAACACTCAACTCAAATACACAAAGGTTTTAACAGCAGCAATGGATTAGAATTTTTACCTGGCTGTAGGTGCACATGTAACAGTTTGTTATACAGTTGCAGAGACACCACCAGCTCTCATCCTTACTAACTCACAATGAATGGTTTGCACAACTGAATTATTGTTTTACTCACTTTAAATACATCAAGTGAAGGTTGCCTGTTTCCAGCCTCTGAATTATTTTGTCATAAATCACAGTGACTGAGGGTTTGATTGTTGGACAGAACCAGACAGGTAATCTACAGACACAGTCATCTGACTGTCTATTAATTATCAGCAGATTACCAATGTAAATGATAATGTATATTTAGTTTAAACCTCGATACTGAGAGTCCGCTGTTCAGACTGACGGAAGTCAGGGTCATTAAGGTGAGTAACCCCGGTAATGTGGGACAGGTAAACCCACAAGGCAAATAAAAACATCTTCGGTTACAGTGGTGTTAGCATCTGTTAGCATTAGCTACTAAAGAAACAGCGACACAGACAGAAGACCCTGGGCTAACAAGGTAACGGGCTGAAAGAACAAGGTGGTTTCTGATTCGACTCTGTCTAAATTAACTCGGTTACATGTGAATCATCGTGTCTGCTCCGCTGAGTCTCCGTGTAGCGGTTCTAGTGAGGTGTTACCGGACAGTTTCCCGGGACACAAACACCCGTGACTCGACATGTTAGCATGCTAACGGAGCGGCTAGCTGCAGTGCTTTAAATGAGATAACAATAAAACTTACACCAACCAACGGAATCCCGGGTTGTGGCTCGTTTCCTCAGACGCCTCTCCGTTAACCTCGGTGCTGCTGTTACGGCGCTGTCGGTGTTAAACGGTTCCGTTTGTCTGGCTAACCGACATCAGCTTCTTCCGCTAATTCGCTCCAACTTAGCGCCATCTTGGCTCCAACGGCTCACTTCCGGGAGGGCTGCACGAAAATACGGTCGGGTTTAAATAAAAGCCAGTAATTCAGTTCTGTTTAAATGGAAATTTCAGTTTATTGAGATTCCAGATTTTTACAGGTATTTATATTCCGATGTTTTACCGCTTAAACACGAAGACTCGTGTGTTTTTAAAAGTATTTTTTATTCGTTTCATCAGCCAGTTAATTAATGACTCTGCTGAGTAAAAAAAAAAACTTTATATTTATAGTAATATATATTAACTTTACATGGAACAACCCTGTTTAATGCTCGCATCCAGACACGATGGAGGAACCTGTACTCATCAAAGCCAAGGCATTTTGGAATAGCGATCAAAAACATTTGCAGAAATTCCTGGTTATTCAATTTGCTTTTACAGTCTCACAAGTCGTTTAAGTAAACAATTAAATTATCAATAGACGTTTTATTAAACCTGGTGTTGTCTTTTACGGAGTGACTGTACGTTATGGTAGTTCAGGACCAATAGGGGGCACCAGTACGATTGGCATCGTAGATAGTAACGAGTGATGAGAAGTTTTTCCCCACGTTGGCCAGCATGTAATGTTTCTGCAAAGTTTTAGGCAATAAAACCAGTTCAACTGAACACGAGTCTCTGCTTCTGATAATTGATATCTGAAGATATCACAGTATCAGTAATAAAATAATTATTTAAGTACAGTCTGAGATTATTTAGGATTCGAGTATTAACATGATAACTGGTCTATGATAGAGTAGCTGATGAGTGGTAACGCACTGACCATCCAATCAGAGACTGTTAATGTAACTGAGGCTCAGGCTGAGCTGCAGGTACAAACACCTGAGACTGACTGTCTCAGCTGCTATATAACTGATGCAGGTTAAAACCATTAGAGATAGAAGAGTTTTATTTGATAAATGTGAGTACAGTCAACAGGTGAGACAGTTTAACCTCAGACTTGGGTACAAATCACAGCCCAAATCTAAAACCAGCATTACACATTGTATTATTAATGAATCACATTACAATAAAAGTCAAACTGGATAGACATTTTAAAAACAGCTTCATTATGTGAACATTTAATCATTCCTTAGGTCTATAAAACAGAAATACAACAGTCACTTTCTTTCTCTGACATTCTTTACACGTATCAGCTGTTAAAAAAGTTTTAACTCCACCTTTCAGATCAAATCCAAAAAGGTTTGTCCTGTTTGTTTCATATTTCATCCCATAGGCTGAATAAAATAAAAGTAAAAACACTTCCTGTCACATCTGGCACTCTCCAGGTGCAGTATGGGAAACTTCGGCTCCAGTGTTTCTTGAAACTTAGTTTCTTTACACATTTAGGATTTTATTAAGAGGCAGTTTGATAAAATATTTAATTGTTTCATTCATAAAATATAATAAAATGTCAAACTACAATCATGATAATTAGAGTTACACCTTCATGTTATTGGTTTATCCAAAGACATTCAATTTACTGTGACATTTAGGCATATATATATAGCTGTCTCCAGACTCTCTGCCCGCCCAGGTAATTCCATGGTCTCTCCTCAGGCCTTGTCAGGTCTGGGACTCTCTGGGACAGTCAGAGACTCCACAGAAGACTGCTCGTCTGGATCTGGAAGGAGCTCCTCCTTATCACTGAAGAAACAAATACAAGAAACACTTTATAGAAAATATCAGTGTTGATGTCTCAGTACAGCTGAATAGACCCACACAGAGAGAGTGGAGGCCACACAGTCCTGCCAGATGTTTCATGTCGTTTATTACTGATATGCTTTACCAGCAGGTATCAGGTCTGAGGCAGGTGTTACACACCAACAGGTTAACCTTACCTGACGGAAGACGGACGGCGGGACAGACGGTGACGTCTCAGCGAGATGAAGACGAGCGTCACCAGGAGCAGAACTGAGATGGCCGCAAGGGTGATGAGGAGGAAAAGGGCTGGGGGAGAAAAGATGAAGATCAGATGGCTGTTTCATACAGAAGGCACTTATTGTGAAAAGCCTGTCTGAAACAAAATGAACCAGAATCAGTCTGAGTCAAGTCAGGGACACTGTTTTCTTCATATAATCTGACCTGAGAATTAATCAGTGAATGACTGTAATTGTAAAATAATGTGAAAGATAGGTCTTTTGTTTTATAGTAAGGAAACGCTATCAGCAGTTACCTGGGTTACCTGAGGTAACCGCCTCAACACTGTTCATAAGTTTTAACATTAACATTAAAAGGTGCAAATACACACTGACTGGAATCCTGTACAAGTACTTTAGACTAATCCTAACCCAATCTGATCTGAGGTCAGATTTTAATGATGATAGAATGACAAATAATGTCAGAGTAATCTGACTATTGCTCACAGATCAGCAGGAAAGAAAAACTTCACACAGGGGCTTTTCTCCGGGAGGCTGAGGGAAGCCAGGCTTCCCCTGTTTTATAGATTTTAGTTGACATTTTAATAAAAATGCTCTGACTGTAAATATTTTGTGCTGTAGTTGCCATTCCTTCTCTTCCCTGTTCTCATTTAGGTAAACAGTGCCCCTCTAACTGATGTGTTAATATGTGGTGAAATGGTGGCTGTGAGCTATAAATGCCTTCTGTAAACTAGAGAGCATGTGTAGGTAAACCCAAGTGAAAGCTAGTAGCCTATAAACATGCGTGTGCAAGTCCTGCATCTGTATGATACAATTGTGTGTAAAATGATAACATCAGTTCATCTGAAACCCACCTGGAGCTGAGTTACGAGTTTTACCACGACTGTCCAAGGAGCCTGAAAGAGAAGAACAACATCAGCACAGATGTTACATCAGAGTCAACATGCTACTGGAAATCAAATTAGGAAAGTTTCTTCTTCACCGTCTCTGCTACAGCGGCTCATACACTCCTCCACAGTGCCGTAACTGTTCTGATTTCCACGGCAACCACCATACATGAATGACTGACAAGTGCCTGTGTTGTGGTCGTAAAAGAACTTTGGAAAGGCGGCACGGCAGGGACCGGGGTCAGGGGTCGCCATACACTTATCTGAGACAGAGATACAGAGACGCATTGATACAAAGACACATTGATACAGAGACACAGAGACAGACATTATTAATTAGTTATTAACTGGAGTTTGTCCCATCTGATGCATTCATATACTTCTAGTCAGAACTTCAGATGTTAATGTATTGAACAGTTTCTCACCTTTGTATTCAACATCATCAGCTGATGACTTCTTAGAAGATGGCAGGACCGACACTGAGAGAAGAGAGTCAACATCTCTAATTAGTACTAAACTCTTGACTCTGTACAGTTACAGACAGGTGTATGTGCCTTACCTGTACAAGTATAGACAGGTGTGTTAGTTACCTGTACAGGTGTAGACTGGTACAGCTAGGTGTCTGCCTCACCTGTACAGGTATAGACAGGTGTGTGTGCCTCATCTATACAGGTACAGACAGGTACAGACAGGTGTATGTGCCTCATCTATACAGGTATAGACAGGTACAGACAGGTGTTATGTGGCTCACCTGTACAGGTACAGACAGGTGTGTTATTTACCTGTACAGGTATAGACAGGTGTGTTAGTTACCTGTACAGGTATAGACAGGTACAGACAGGTGTTAGTTACCTGTACATGTAGCCATGCAGTTCTCCTTGCTGATGTAGTTGTTCTTGTTTCCTCTGCAGCCTCCGTAGATGAATGGCTCACAGTTACCTGTCCGACTATTGTAGTACCAGTGCTGAAACGCTGCCCTGCAGGGACCTGCCTGAGGCTCCACCTTGCAGTGCTCTGATTGGACAAGAGGACGCAGACAGGTATGTTACGTTTGTCCTGACAGTATCTTCTACTCACCTCCTTGTTATGTTTTCATACAGCTGCTGGTAAAACATCTGGAATCTTTCTCAGACCACTGGTTAAAATATATCAACACATTTTCTACAGTTTGTGAATGTGATGAAACATCATCCAGTTAAAAGGAAACAAGACAATCTCACTGCACATCTGCACATGGTCACTATAAACACAGGTACAGGCAGGTCATCGGGTTTGATGATGAAAATCAAGGTTTAGTTGTGAATCCGTTTCTGTTACTGAAAACTGAAGGAGGAACGATGGACAAACAAGTCAAAGCTGAAATATAGATCCAGCATTCAACCCTTGTGAAATGACCCCATCTTCATGTCTTCATACTTTTTGGAACTGCTCCAAGCTAGCAATTTACTGTACTTCTGTGTTTAATACACTTTCAGAGGTCCTTCAATTCACTATAGACTGCTGTTCTATTATAGGTCTCTTTGGAGGACCCTCTAATGTCTACTCTTCGAACGAGCCCGTGACGTCTTGGCTTCTTGACTCTGTATGCTGCTTGCCTGTCGTCTAATTGTACTGAATTGTAATTCCTCCAAATCATACAGTGGATCAAGAATATCTTATATGAGGCTAAAAAATGAGGCTCACCAGGTAAATCCTGTAATATCTGGAGACCTTTTCTGAGATATGTAGCAGGGGAGCTAAAGCTTGAGTGCAAATGATTATAGGATAACAGTGTCTGAATATCAAATGTCCTGCTCTGATGGACCCTGAGAACTAGGATAGTCTCTCTTGAACTTAATTCCCTATTTCTTTTTCTTGTCCTTTCAATTATTTATTTTTTTATATTTTAAAATATATTGTACTTGTTTACTTGCTGTATTTATTTGTCTACTTACTTTGTATGTGGGTGGATGTGTGTGTGTGTCTGTGTGTGTGTGTGTGTGTGGGGGGGGGGGTATGTTTGTATGCTCATCATTTAAAAAAAAAGAAAAGCTGAAACATACCATCGTATTCACCAGCAGACATTCCTGTAGGAGAGAGTAAAATGTCAGTGTGACCACATTCATCATGTGACCTCGTTCTCATACTCTTTTCTCCCCATCATTCTTTCCCTCTTTGAACCGAACTGGCCCCCTCCTGAGCTGTTATTTATACTGACTTCCTTTTTATCATTCAGCCTCTGTTCTGTCCTCGTCTCTCCTCTCCTGTCCCCTTGTCTAGTCTTCAGACACCTGGGCTCTGTGTAATATAAAAGCTCAGGTACAAACTGAGACAAACTCATCTGGAAGTTCTGTCATTAAACTGATGATGGATTTATTTCTGCAGGTCACCAGAGCTGAAGGAAAAGAAGCTAGTAGTGAGTTTAGTGATATATAATATTCATTAGTATCAGTGTGTCACAAATAAACACTAAAAGAGAAGAGCAGCCTGTACAATGAGGACATTTTTGGATTTGCGGATGGCACTGTTCAATATTGTGATTACAATGTGACTTGCGATCAATAAAAAAATATTGAGGTGTGCATGTACAGTTTTGCTGAGTGAAGCTGAATGAAGAACACAGACAAAGGTCACTATCGGTCATCTCATCCGTTTTCCTACCTCTGCTGCAGGTATCGTTGGGCTGTCGTTTTAAGTTAACAACAGTTTGTGGTAAATGAAGCTGCAGTCTACACACAAAGTTTTCCTTTTACCTTGTTCATATTAGCTTAACGTTAGCGTTCTGCGCTCGTGTAAAATAAACCGCGGTGGATGGGAGAAGTGGGAAATATAGCTTTTCTTCGTGTTTAAATCTTGGAAAACCTTGGAAACCCGATGTGACCGCATGACGTGGGTAAATACCATTATTTTTTGTAATTCATCGCGTTTCAGTTTTTTGCAATGTGTTTATTGCACATGTTCATATCGCGATGATGATGAAAATGAGATTAATCGGTCAGCACTAGAGAAAAGTATTATTATCATAATCCCTAAAAAATGTGTGTCTGATGCAGTAACGTTGTTTGTGAAGGTGTGTCCAGGTGTGATGTTACCTGTCTCCTGAGGGGGAACAGACTCTGTAGCCGCAGGTTCAGACTCAACTGGACCTTCAGCGTCTTCAGACTTATCTGGACCAGGAAGGACAAGACACAGGAAGTGATGAGGTGAAGTAAAGCTACAATAACTTTAAGGCATCAGAATATAGAGATTTAATAATTGGTTTATTGACCTGTGTAATCAATGACTGGTGTATTGATCTGTATAATCAATAAAAGATTTATTGATCAGTATAATCGGCATATAAACCATATCCTTATACACTGATAATACAGATAAACTATGACAACTATCAGCTGTACAACAGTAGTGAAGCAGTAAAACACAGTGAAGTACAGTGAAGTACAGTTAAGTACAGTGAAGTACAGGGAAGCACAGTGAAGTACAGTGAAGTACAGTGAAGTACAGTGAGGCACAGGGAAGTACAAGGAAGTACAATGGAGCACAGTGAAGTACAGGGAAGTACAGTGAAGTACAGGGAAGCACAGTGAAGTACAGGGAAGTACAGTGAAGTACAGTGAAGTACAGGGAAGTACAGGGAAGCACAGTGAAGTACAGGGAAGCACAGTGAAGTACAGTGAAGTACAATGAAGCACATCAGTTCCACTACAGCGGTTCACAGTAAAAACAAAACTTACTTGTATCGAAGGAGAGAGCCATTTGAGGAGCAGGAGTCGAGTCATCAGGGAGAACTGAACCTAAACACACACACACACACACACACACACACACACACACACACACACACACACACACACACACACATATATACACAGGGTTATATAAATGCAGTATCTTCTCTCTTGTTGTTTTTTTCTATCAATAATAATAAAGATGTTGAACTGGAAAGTTTTTAGCACATTTGTGGTGTGTGTGTGTGTGTGTGTGTGTGTGTGTGTGTGTGTATGTGTTACTCCTAGCTGTTCTCAGATTCCTGTGAAAGAATCCATAAACACACACACCAACAGAGCTGTCACTGCACAACACTGACACACACACAGACAGAGAGAGAGACACACACTGAACACACACACACACGCCATCCTGCATCAGGAAACACAAACAGGAAGTGATGACAGTAAAATGTCTGAACTGATCAGTCTGTTCCAGAAACTTTTGGGATGAAACACTGAATGTGCGTGTTTGTGGTTCAGTGTGTATTTGGTGTGTATTTGGTGTGTGTGGTTCAGTGTATGTTCAGTGTGTGACTGTGTGTGTTCAATGTGTGCGGTGTCAGGTTGCTGTGGCCAGACCGGTTCAGTGCAGTTTGATCCTGAAGACAAACAATTACACCTGAACACACCTGTACAGAACCTCAATGAAAAAAATCCTGATTTACTTGTGTGTGTGTGTGTGTGTGTGTGTGTGTGTGCGTGTGCGTGTGTGTGTGTATGAGTGAAAGAGAGCGAGCGAGCACGAGAGAGAGAAAGAGAGAGAGAGTGGAGCACAGAAGGGTTAAGCGAATTGTTGTGATGTGCAGGGATGTGTCTTATAATTAAATAAACTTTTATCCATGTTGAAACTGTGGGACTTATCAGACTGTGTCAGAGGACGTCAGTAGAGTAGGCGATCCTTCAGTGTGACCAGGACACATTCATGTTCACACTGCTTAAAGAATGTGGCCACATGTGGCCCAGACCACCTCATACTGTGGTCTGAGTGATTGAATCTCAAATCTCGAGTCCCACCAAAGTCGATGCTTTGGTGTTAAGGTGAGAACAACTGACAGACTCTGAGCTGCAGGCAGTTCCTTCCTCCTCATGGTTTCTGCTCTGATCTGCATTTTCAGCTGTGAGACCTTATATAGACAGGTGTGTGTCCAATCAGCTGACTTTACCACAGGTGGACTCCAATCAAGGTGTAGAAACATCTCAGAGATGATCCAGAGAAATGTAGGAACGTGGGCTCAACTCCAAGTGTCATAGTAAACTGTCTGAATACTTATGTCAATGTGATATTTTTATTTTTGCAAAAATGTCTAAACTTCAGTTTTCTCTTCATCATTATCAGTCAAGTGTTGACGGATGCAGACTGTTGGAACTGTTGTAGGACTGATACCACATCTAAACAGCTGCTGATTTATTTGTTGTCAATTGACCAGTTTATTAATTCACTAATTGTTGCAGCTTTAATGAATGAGTCCTTCACAGGTCAAACTGCTGTGTTCAGTGAGACCTGACGACTGTTACCTGTTACTCCGCTGCACGTGGCCTCACACTCCTCCTGAGAGTCAAAGTTGTTTGCGTTGGCCTCACAGCCACCGTAGACGAAGCTGCGACAGCTCTGGTTCATCACATTATAGTAAAACTTTGGGAACGCCGCCCGACATGAGCCCACTTTCTTCGGCAGACGACAGCGAACTGAGAAGAGACGGAAACAGAAGGAGCGTTAACGCCACCTGATCCTGGACCAGTGACTGCAGTGGTGAAACTGATCCTGGACCAGGTCTGTGTTGCATATAGGGTATTTAAATTTGCCCACTCACTTGCATCTGTTTTATTTTATAAATAATAGGCACTTTATTTCTTATCTTTACAGATACAATTGAAAAAATGCATTCAATTGAAAGCATTTTTTTTATTTTTATTTGTGTGCCCTCATAGTTTATTTTCTTATTTTGTTGCATTGTGCTTTTTTACTGTATACTGTTGGTGGACATTGGGGTAATGGCATATTTTTGGATGCAACCATCAGTAACCCTAATGTAGTTCCTCAATGACTTAAGATGTTATTTTAGTAATCTGTGTGATCTAAGCCGTGGAAACACATTAACCAGGAGTGTAGGGACTGTGATGATTGGTGGTGCTGGTTAATTAGTGTGAATGCTGTAGCATTGTTATTCAAATCTTTATTATCATTATTATTATTATTATTATTATTATTATACTTCTGCCTTTTTGCGGTCTCTAATTACACCTTCATACTTTGTCCTACAGAAACCGTTCAACTATCAAAACGTTCAGCTTTTTCTGGAGATTATCGGATGCATTCAACCTTTCAGTTATTAGGCTTGTATTCATCTCTTTGATATCCTCAACAGTTTTTGAATCATCAGTTTTAGTTTTATGCTTTTTTTCTGATTTCTTTTGAGTTTAAATGGGTGTGTATTGCACTGAATGTTCAGAGCTAGAGCGGATGACATCATCGCTAGAGTGGGAGAAGCTCTAAAATATATCTGAAAAAAAAATGTGTGTATCTTGTCCTTACGGCCACATACTTCAGTCTTCATGGATAATATCTTCTTTAATTGTACACAAATTTGTTCCGTTTCATACAAAGTGTATACCTTATCACAGAGACTAACAGAACACAAGACTTTGAGCTATTTAACTATCATTCAACTTTTTGATATCTTATACAGTTTGTCATTCATCAGAGTTTTAGTGTTAAGCTTTCTTCTGATAATTCTTGAGTTTGTAATGGTGTGTATTGCACAGAATGTTCAGAGCTAGAGTGGATGACATCATCGGTAGAGTGGGAGAAGCTCTAGAACTCCTCTGAATTCTGTTTAACTCGTCCTCACGGCCACATATTTCAGTCTTCACACATCATGGCTTCCTCAATAGTAGACACATTTGTCCTGTTTCATAGAAAGTGTCTACCTTACTTTACAGAATTCAGATCTCTGTGATGTTTACAAACACAGCCCCACACACACACACACACACACACACACACACACACACACAAAGCTGTTTACAAATGAGTGCTCATACAGAGAGATTACAGTTTAGACTGGACAGTACAACAGTAAATACAGCAGCAGAAATTGAATTTACTTTGAGCTACAGGAACTGTTCAACCATCATGGTAGCTCTCCAATATCACACACACCCCCTTCACCCCCACCACCCCATTTTTGTCACTGAAGGTAGGCTAAATAACAGAAACACCTCTGTATAATTTAATATACACTACATCCTCCACAAAGATCAAGTGAATCAACAACTGTCTAAAACTATTTTAATAATAAATTGCCTTCTGAGTATATTAGTATTTATCAGGTGCACACACAGGCTCCAAAGTGCATAACTACAATTAATTGGTTGATTTCGTTGCTGTTCTCACCAGGGAACTGATATATCAGGTAACCTTTAAGATGTTCTTTAATTTTATAGTTATATCATATAATATTATTATTATCACCCTATACATGTTTTACCCGTCCATCCCCATTTTCAAATGTGACACAGTAACACATTTACTCCAACATTTTAACTGACTTACTTTGTTCTTTTATCTGAGAACATGTTTACACAGTGATTTACTTCTACTGGTGTCTGTTCACTAATAGTAGTGACGCCGTTCACGTAGTGACATGCTGACGTCAGTTTCTGTTACTGGTAGAGTTTAGTGCTGCTCTGTCTGAACACAGTTGTTGCTGTTTTCTTCATCACAGTGTCTAACTACCTGCTGTACCTCCAGCACCCAGAGCTCTCTGCTCCTTTTAGAGCTCAGCTGTTGTTTACATGCTATTCAGATGTGCTAGCTACTTTAGCTTAGCAGTTAACACTAGCTTCTCTCTCTCTCTCCCTCTCTCACTCGCTCGCTCGGTGTGATGGTGTTGCAACTTCAGTGTAGAGGATTGTAAAAATGTATTACATCTGCAGCGATGTCTAGCTGTCTTTAGGCACAGCTCCACTCGCTAACCGGAGCTAACTGCAAACTCTAACTGCCATCCTTGAAAATTTTCCTCAAAAAAAGTCAGACAAGCTCTTTTAAATCCCACAATTTCCAACCTTCACTGCAGCCCTTTTTAAAAACACACAATCACCAACCGAAGTGTCTCACACAGAGGCTCAGCAACTACAGCTCAATATCTCTACTGCGTCTGTGTGCGCGCGCTCTGGTCATGTGACATCGCTCTGAACAGGAAGGTAAACTTGTCTGACAGTGTAAAAGGACCCGCTTATACCTAACCTTGGTGTAAAAAGTTTTTAGAAGCTGAAAAATCATCACAGCAGTGCTGTCACTGCCGTATGCCATGTTTTGACTGAGACATAACAAACCAACATTGCTCGCCACACATGAGTCTGGGAGACTGTTGCTGGTTGATGCCATACAGAACCGATGTGAGTTAAATTAACCACAGTTGTCGGCCACGGTTATACTGATAATTAAAATTTAAATGGTAATACTAACCGCCTGGCACATCTACCATGATATAGCGTGAAACCGGCAACCGTTTAATCTCTATTAACTAAATTCTGATAAAAAAGTTAAAAAAAAAAGTCTCAAAACAACATATTTGGTTCCCACACACAGGCTCCTAATTGTTAATGGCAGGCTGACATAACAGCAAAATAAACAAAAAAGGAGCCAAATAATGTTGATACACCAAATTACAGCCAAGTACAGTAAAGACAAAATTCAAAGTTTTGTCATCGGCCTTTCAATGATGTTGGCTTTAGTCTGTAATCTGAACTCACAAACCTGTGTTTATCTGGGAAAACCTCCAGAATCATGCCAAGTAGCCAAGAACCAATAGGAGCTGAAGAATCCATGATCACCACAGTGTCTCCAGCTATCAAATTCCTTTTTCTGGTTCCATCTTTGCCTCTCTTGAAGCAAGGGCAAGTCCTCCTGTAACCATCTCTTCCACAAAACATCTGCGATATACTGCACTTGTCTGCTTCTCCTTCTCACATACTGGCCATGAGGCTCGAACACTCCAGGTGGCAGAGCTGGTTTACCCTTTAAGAGAAGAGGATGTTTAGACGTGAGAGGGTCCAGATCATTGATGTCATCTGACGTCAACTCCTTGAATCCTATCATGATTCAAAGAAGCAAGAGCCTCCTTCAGTTCCCTTTCCGCCCCGATTAAATTGGTACCATTATCTAATGTTAGGTATGCCACTTGTTCTCTCCTGCATATAAAACGCAGCAGAGCATTAATGCATATGTCTGTGGCCAATGAAACTTCTGAAAATTCTGTATTGCTTACATGTTGTTCTACCTCTCCTCACTTCAACTGATACAACGTAATCTACTCCGCTGTTGGCAATGGTAGGAGATCAGGAAGGATTCTCACCTTTGGAAGATCAGCCATTTTTTGTTCCACTGTTCTTCCATTATAGTGTCTACAAAAGCTGCATTCAGCGATGATCTTCCTGACAACTGAATTAGCGTTGGTGATTCAAAACCTCTTCCTCACTTTGGATAGTATGAGAGTCTGTCCACCATGGCCCAGATTTTGGTGTACATGCTTGAGAATAAGCATAGAAACTTTCTGCACCTTGGAGAGAATGAGAGGATGCTCAGCTTCCTCAGGCATTGCTCCTCTGCTCAATCTTCCTCCAACTCTCAAGAGTCCATCCTCCAAAGTTGGGTCCAGTCAATATATGGGACTCTGAGACTCACTGTTGCTGCCTTGGATGACAATGCAGAATTTTCTTTACTGCGTTTCTGTGACTAACAATAGCAAATGATGGTAACCTCTGCTCCCAGTAAATCATCTAGCGCTGAAGTACTGGAAGCCACTGTGACCCTTTGTCAGCCTGCCTCCAACTGTTGTGACTGGTTTACTTTGGATGGCTATCCACAGAAGCCTCCAACTGTTTT
This sequence comes from Seriola aureovittata, assembly GCF_021018895.1. Taxonomy (NCBI): domain Eukaryota; kingdom Metazoa; phylum Chordata; class Actinopteri; order Carangiformes; family Carangidae; genus Seriola; species Seriola aureovittata. The sequence goes on along the minus strand of NC_079367.1, from coordinate 29,504,130 downwards.
CTCAGGCGACTCTGGTCCAACAACATAAACTTTATCCTGAGAAACCAGGCAACTGCTGTCTTAAGCCTCCTCCAGTCGGAAAAGTAGGTAATGAGCTGGTCAGTAGGACTAGACACGTCGGACACACTAATGGCATTTACTGTTGCCTCCTTTCTGGCCTCTTGGTCATTAAAGTCCACTGAGAATTCCAACACAGTTGTAGGCCAATCCTCATCATGCTTCCAAAGAAATGCAGGACCTTCAAGCCACCTGTTGTTCTTCAAAAAGTCAGAGATCTTCATTCCCCTCAATGAATCATCATCTTGATTGTCTTTGTAACTGACATGTCTCCACTGAGAGGGTTCAGATGTTACTCTGATGGTCGAGATTCTCTTTGCCACAAACGTGTGAAAGCACCTGTCCTCATTATTAAGGACCAAAATACTGATTCCTCCAATGGTTCCAGCTGTTCCAGAGCTGTTTGCCTTATGATATTGTTGGGACTCATCATCCAAGAGAGACCAAATGTTTCTTTGCTCCAGTGGACAAAGGAACTCACACTCCACAGTTCCTCACTGTTCACACCTGGGGACTACCCCCCCCCCCATGGACCTTACTGGCCAGCCATGGTCAGCGTGTGACATGTGACCCCCAAGAGTGTCACCAAACAAAACCAGTCCTCTGGACCTCTTCTCTCTCTTCCCTTCTTGGCTTGCTCTGGAGAGCAGCTCCAGCTCTCTCCTCTCGGTTCTTCAAAGTGCAACAAGGCCCCAGCCCAGGTCAGCTCTGCTACCTGAGAAACTAGCTCTCTCTCGTCGGCCCGCTAACAGCAGCCTGCAACACTGTTCCCCTCAACAGCAGCGACCTGCTTCGGATTAACTGTGAGTGAACCAAATCCTCTTCAGAATCAGCCGCTACGACACAAGGGTAGCTGATTTTCCAAGTAACAGGAGTCGTAGCAGAGTTAGCATGGAACAGCTAACTCTGTGGGGAGAACAAAGGAGATAACAGCAAGCAACACAGCCAGACAGGACTTTACTCCACCAGGAAACCTCCCAACTCACTGGACTTTACAACAACACTGGAAAGGACCTCTTTGCTTGTTCCAAGGACTGGGTAACGTTAACTGACTGGGCCTAACCTTTCCCAGCACAGCACAGCATAGCTAAGCAGCAGAAGTCTTAACTTAGTTAATGTACTTGTTGATTGATGTGTTGTTGTTGTAATGTTTGCTTAGGTTGTGGTCAGTCATATAGTTAATCAGGTACTCGTATGTTCACACACATAGCAGTACGTCTCAGTTCTACAACCTGCATGAAGCTAACCTTCCCCCTCTAACCTGGTACCTTTAGATTACATGAGCTAGGCTAACAAAGAAACTCACACCTTCCGTCCCACACACAGTAGGTGGTCTCAGCGGCCATTTTGAGTAGTTTCTTTGTTTACCGCCATCTTGTGTAGTCTCCTTTGTTCAGGTCATGTGGTCACAGTGACCACTTTGAATCGGCCATCTTGCCTTTGTCTGTGTCCACACACACACACACACACACACACACACACACACACACAAACACACACACACACACACACACACACACACACACACACACACACACACACACACACACACTAGATTAGACATTGTGTTTTACTCTGCTCCATTGTAAATAAATGTCTTTAAGTAACTACTGGTGTGTTTAATGTTGCACAAGCTTGAATATTGCCAACCTCTACTTGGTAGAATTCCAATCCTTCAACTGTAACTTACTGTTGATTTGGTAATTTGGTTATAGTTAGTAAGCTAATGGTTAATCAGAGTTCCAGATTAATGGTAATAAATTGAGACTAAAACCATATTGGCTATTTTGCCTATTAGTTTAGGCTGGTGCCCCATAAACTTTAATTCATTTTAAAGTTTTTATTTAATATTAATATTTTTAATATTAATATTTTCTTAATTTATGATAGCCAATGAATTGATAAACAACCAAAATCCAACATATTTGGTGTCCAGCTCATGAGGTAGAGCTCAGACCCAACAATATGAAGCATGGTGGGATGAGATTGACCACAAGTTTTGCATGTAAAGCACTTCTTGCAATCCCGGCTCATGTGACCATCACAAAAACACAGCTCCCTCTGCCTCGTTAACTACATTATACGAACATGGGTTAATGATGAAAACTGACCATTATCCAGCTGATGGTTGTGGATGTGTTCTTAAATTCAATTTGAAATGGACAGGGCTCAGATATATTTAACTTATATTGTGTATAACAGGAAATACTACATCGCTTTTTGTTTTGAAATCAAAGTCATGAGAAATCGTATTGAATAATCGTGATCTCAATATTGATCATAATAATCGTCATTATGATTTTTGCCATAATCAGGCAGCCCTAGCACAACAGTGGTCAAAAACTGTTTGCCCTTCTGGGCCAAACACCTGACGACAACAGGTGCATTTCCTAACTATATACCTGAACCCCCTATATAATAGCACAGTGACGCCCAATGCACACAAAGCGAATAACAACTAAAGTCTGGTCATTCAAAACAACATATATGGTTCCTACAATCATCGATCTCTTTCAATAAATTCCTTCTTTGTTTTCCTTTGTTTGTTTTGTTTATTGTTTGACCAACTGTATTTTTCCTTCAGCTACATTTAATGTGTGTGTTTCTTTATTTTGAAGTTTGTATGTGTGAATAAACAAACTAAATTAAACTGAACACGTTATTACATTTTACTCTGGATGATTAAACAGTAAAATTAGTTTTGTTCAGTTAACTCATGTGGTGAGAGTGTTCAGGTGTTCTCAGCTGTTTTCCTCTCAAGTGTCATGTTCACAGGTAGAAACCAGTCTGACCAGTCTGACCTGAAGCACAACTAAAGCAAAGGTTGTATTTTTTCTGCAAATACCTGAGAAAGGTGCGTTTCCTTATACCTTTGTCATGACTCAGGATCTACCTGGACAAGTGGGTTCTAGGTGGGAAATGGTTTAGAACAGTGACATGTGACCAACTCTGACTTTCAGAGAACAGTCACCTGCACGGTCACAGCTCACACAGTACACTGTCTTTCATGTCAACAGTTGCTGATTATTAATCAGCAGCATCACTTCCCTCTGGCAGTGAAGCTCAGCACTTCCTGCAGGTGTTTCACATTAAAAGCTTTCAAAGCGATTGGTCTGACACAGCAGCTACAAGCCATTAAACTCAAACCAGGAAAAGGACAGACCATGTCCTTGGAGCTCCTGGAAGGCTGCTCTTAAAGACCTGTTCCTCATAAGGACCTGGTTCTCATTAGGACTCTAACGAGGATTAATTTTATGATTCATGTTCCGGTCATTTGTCTTTTGCATTTTGCTTTTATAGATGAAAACAACCAATGAGCTGAAAGATCAAATTCAGATTCTTGTTCTGTCAACTGAAAACCAATCATTAATGACACTGACATGTACAGTGGGGGCCAGCAGGGGCCCCGGGGCCCCTCAGGAGGTGAATCCAGACCTGACTTATATGAAACCTGAAAACCAGCCAGGCAGTGATGATGAAATAAAACATGTTCCTATTTCTCTTCAGCATTGTCTACATAATGAGATAATTCATCAGTTCATCTTTAATGAAAACATCATATCGTGTCACATGACTCCTCCAGACATGCTTCAGACAATATGTCAATATCAGAAGGAAAGCTACAAGAAGCCTTGGACAGAAGTTAACTACAATTACCCCCCACCCCCACCCCGACACACACACACCTCCTCCCACCTCCCCTCTTCAGTTTCTGTACCCTGCAGAGTCCAGTCTTAAGTCTCTGTCCTGATGCCCTCTGACATGAACCACGTGATTTAAATGATCACACAGGCTCTCACTACAAGGATGAAGTCTGATGAGAAATTGTGTGGCTTATCTCTGATGATCCGACTAGGCCAATAATCAATAATCATACCTGTTAACGTACAGACTGAATGATTCACACAACAGTTAATGAGTAGGGTCCGGGTCTTACTGTTGTTGGTCTCGTTGGTCCGTGGTTCCCAGGAGCCGTGGAGCGGGACAATGTGCGGCCTCTCCCCGCGGGCTTCCCTCTTCACCGTCCTGCGGTAAACCTTGAACTGGGAGCTGGGCTGGAGGACGCACACGTCCCGGCCCTGGCTCTCACAGCTCACCAGCAGGCACTGTGGCCCGCCGTCCTGCGGGTAACCCACCAGGGCCAGGTCACAGTTCGGTTCGTTGCAGCAAGCCGCACGGCAGCTCTCCGGGTCCTTCACCTCCGCCAGCCGGCCAAGTTGGAGCACTTTGACGCCGAGAGACGCCAGGTCCAGACCCTGATTCGGATCAATGCTCTGGTCCCAGTCACAGTCTAGAGCAACGCCAGACCAGACCAGGAAATAGAGCGCCAGTACACTGAGTCGGAACCTGTATTTGTCCATCTTCCTCTAATATGGATCTGAAACTGGATGTAGATATAGTTCCAGTTCGGACGCTGGGTTTCCTGCTTTCAACTTTATGTCGCGTCAAACACTTTCTGCTCCGCGGGAATGATGAACCACTTCCGTATTTGGTGGCTTTTTGTTGTCGCAGGTAAAATTACCTGAGCGACAGGTGCAGCCACGCCCACCCGCTCACGTCACAACACACACACACACACACACACTCTCTCTCTCTCTTTCTCTCTTTCTCTCTCTTTCTCTCTCTCTCTCTCTCTCTCTCTCTCCAGTGTAAAAAAAAATCATCAGTCACCAAGAATGTTTCCAAATGCATGTTATATATCTGTCACGTGTCTGTAGTCGCAGCCATGAAGTCTGCGTCAGGGATTCTTCCAGGGTCACCTCGGCTTCCCTCTTGGCCCTGGCTCTCTGGAAAACAACTTTTCTCACTTTCTGAAAGAAGTTTCTCAGTTCAGGTGATTTTTATTTTGTGACTTTGGCTCAGAGGAGACAGATGAGTCAGCTGAGATGACCAGCCGCACATCAGTGATAATCCTTCATGCTCACGTACGGCTGATCAGACATGATGACATCACTGTTACATCATCATTGCTCTGCTCGGGCTCAGACGCAGTCACATGCTGACCTCATCTGCCAGGTGACCAAACAGAGATAATAACAAGTGTTGTCATCAGATGTTGAACATAACTTCCGCTCAGGAGGTCATGTTTTCACCTCTGTCTGTCTGTCTGTCTGTCTGTCTGTCTGTCTGTCTGTCTGTCTGTCAGTCAGCAGGATTTTGTAAACAGTCCTGAACGGAAATTTGCACTGCACGTGGTGGAGAGAAGGATTATGGCTCAGAGAATAACTCAGTCAGATATGAATCATTTATTGTTAATCTGGATTTTTTTCTGGAGTCTGGTGGGTGTTGTCTGGTCTTGGTGGAGGTCTGCGCTCTAAATGAATGTGGATTGTGCTCTCTGGGAGGTTCTCTAGTGATGTCTCTGTTTCCTTTGCAGCTTTAGCAAGGACACACCCACAGCTCACCTGTTTACCACCAGGTGCCGCAGCCGCTTCACTCTCTGTCAGCTCTTACATGTGTTCTAGACGCAGGAGCGCTAGGACCCTGCAGTCCTCTCATGCTGCATTCATGTCTACTTGTAAACTTGTACATCACATAAAAAACGTTTGTTGCTGCTTAAAAAACATTTTTGGTTTTAACTGTTTTTATTTCACAGTGTAACGAAGTGGGGATTCACATGGCTGCTCATGTAAAATAATCAGTGTGTTTTTTCACTGTTTCATCCTCCTTTCACTTCACAATCGGAGGAACAGAAAACCAGTTGTTATCTCAGTCATTGTCTTACAGTGTCCATCGCTTTCATCTGTTATTATCAGTTATTAGTGATTATTATTTTTAAGAGTCAGAATCATCCACAAAACAACAAACAACAGTATCTGATTTGAGATTTGTGATGTGCAGTTTTCTCTAACAGACATGGTGACGTCATATAGGAAAGAAGCCGAGGCCAAGTTGAAACACCTCAGATCTAAAATATAAATGTTTGCAAAAAATGTTTTATTGCAGAACAGGAATGAATTAACAGTGTGATGCCTCTGAGGTGACTGGAGGTCACACAGGACTCGCTACTGTTTAAATCAAAGACGGTGCACACGGTCCATCTGTCCCAGTCTCTGTCTGGATATAATAAATCCCGACAGCACGTGAACGCAGCAGCAATAGCCCTGCTCCGTTTCTGTCGGTTTCAGTCTGCACGCGCCACAGCGACGGTCGTCTGGTTTCCAGACAAGCCTCTGTTTTTCTACTAGTTTTTTCTCTGCGTCTGTGGATTCTTTATTGTTCTAATCTAAAACAAATTTTTACGCGATTTTTAAAGGAATAAAATGGGATTTTACTATCATTATTATTGTTATAATAAGTAATAATAATTATAATAATTATATTTATTGTTTTTATTATAATTGTTAGTCTTTCTCTCTGACTGACTTGCTTTTTTTTGTCTTTCATTAAAAACAGATTTTTTTCTTAAATCAGTCTCTTGAATATTTTTTTTTATTTTTGGATTTTTTCGGGGTCTCTTTGTTGGTCTCTGTCCGGGTCTGTTAGGCCCAGATGGCGGCTCACCGGGTGGGTCGTAGGGTGAATAGGGTGTGTAGTAATCAGTCACCAGGTCATGCCAGCGGCGGGCGGGACCCGGGGCAGAGTCTGCAGCGGCGGCAGGCCCGGGTCACCGTCAAATACAACCGCAAGGAGCTGCAGAGGAGGCTGGATGTGGAGAAGTGGATCGACTGTGGACTGGACGAGCTCTACAGTGGGAGGGTGAGTAGCACAGTTGGCTATAACTGCAAAATACTATGCCACCAGTAGTTTGTGGTACTGAATTACTGCAGTACTGCAGCATATTATACAAGAATAATACTATATAATACTAATAATATTACAACATTACTCCTAACACTAGAGTAAGTACTACTGAAAGTACCCCGCTGCTGCTTCTGGTACTGATGTTCTGATTGAAGGATACTGTAACTTTATACTTCTACTGGTGCTTGTAACTGACCTAGGATCAGAGTTTTCATGAGTAATGTGACTCATTATAATTTAACACAATTAAATCAACATGTTAGCTGAGCAGAGGTCAGACTGCAGGGCTGCAGGACATGGATGGATTATGAGAACATGTGCACAGGTAAAAGTCCCCCCACCCTTTCAACTGTAGGATCCCAGACTAGGAGAGACACAAAACACCTGCATGGAGTGTAGTTTTTTTCTCTTTGAACATATAGCAATATTAATATACATTGGAACATTAAACATTGACAGGCTGTAGAGCGCCATGTCTTTAACCCAGATTAGCATCCTGCAGTATACTGAGTGTTAACTGAATGTTAGCATGATGCAGTAACCTGAATGTTAGCTGAATGTTAGCATCCTGCAGTATACTGGGTGCTAACTGAATGTTAGCATGATGCAGTAACCTGAATGTTAGCTGAATGTTAGCATCCTGCAGTAAACAGTTTTACTAGCGTAGGGTGACTGTATTGTCAAACTCTGGTTAAGTGCTACACTTTCATGCACACACCATTTCATCAGGATGGAAGACAATTGTTTCAGAGCTAAGCACACCTAATGAACACACCTTTTTACACCATGGATGCCATGAACACAGCATTTTCATTGCAGGGAAGGAGTCAGCCTCATGGAGCTCTTCAACATGACAGCTAAATGTTAGCAAATCATGATGTAATAATGAGTGGGACAGAAGTAAGTGCTGAAAACACATGTAATATTATGATTATAATTTTAATTATGGTGAAAATCAGGACAATTTGGTTGAAAACTGAACGTTAGCTGAATGTTACCATCCTGCAATTAACTGAATATTAGCTACAAGTTAGCATCCTGCAGTAAACTGAATGTAAGCTAAAGGTTAGCATGCTGCAGTAAACTGAATGTTAAGTAAAGGTTAGCATGCTGCAGTAAACTGAATGTTAACTAAAGGTTAGCATGCTGCAGTAAATTGAATGTTAGCGGAATTTTAGCTGAATGTTAGCGTGCTGCTATAAACTGAATGTTAGCTAAAGTTTAGCATCCTGTAGTCAACTTATTGTTAGCTGAATTTTAGCCGAATGTTAGCATCATCCAGTAAACTGAATGTTAACCTAACGTAACTTGCTGCTGTAAACTAAATGTTAGCTAAAGGTTAGCATCCTTCAGTAAACTACATGGTTAGTTAAAGGCTAGCTAGCTGCAGTGATTCACTCTGAGTTGATCTGAGGTGAGATCATTGTGGTGTGAAAACATTTAAAAACATTAACATCACAGAAACAGAAGTATAGCGCATGAAGATTTTAAGTTCTTGTTACTTAAACTAAACCAGGGTTTAACAAGACTTATTTTTTAGAGTCATCTTCTAAAAATGTCACTTAAGACTTCACAAACTGTCATAAAATAAAATAGTCCATAACAGCTGTATATTTTCCCTCTGGGAGTAGGCAGATAGATACTTTGGTTTTTAGAAACCCTTTTAATACCAACATCAACAAACAGAAATAATATGTTGCCAGGCACCATGACATTAATATCACAAACATTCTGAATTAGGGCAGACAGATTATTATTAGATTATTTCAGATGAATGCTGAAAAACGGTGCAAGGGAAAAATGAAATTAGAAAGAGAGAGTCTCAGCTGGGCCTTCACAGCTCTGTTGTTGTTTATCAGAGAAAAATGACCATACTAGGTCTGACATGTACGGTTACTGGGAAGTTTGCTGGTCAGAAGTGATTCCTCCCAGTATTTGTTTGTTGGACTGTGACACAGAGGAGATTATTTTGAGGATCAGTGGAAACAGCCAGAGCTCTTCAACTGGGGATTTAAAGGTAAAGCAGAGGAAGAGTTAAAAGTCATAACAAGAGCTGACAGCATGAACACTGCTGCGGGGGAAAGAGTGTGTGTCTCTGTGTTACTCTGTGTGTGTGTGTTTATGTTTGTGTGTAACTAGTGCAGCTCAGCCATGCAGATGCACGTGCGTGTGCACGTATTATCTAAACTCCCACCGAGAAGAACCAAGAGAAGCAACTGTTTATCTAAATGTGGACACATTACAGTCAAGTGTGATTCATTGATGTTGTTTTAATTGCTATGTTTATGTGTAGGTGATTTTCCATCAGGTCGTTACTATGATAATGATTGGGTGAAACAGTTAATATGATTATATCGGGCCCATGCTATCTTAGCAATAATTCTGATGTATCTCATCCTGAACATGGACACAGTTTTGTTACACAACAGCATTTGCACTGCTGTGTGTTTCAAGGACAAAACATGAGACGCTATGTTGATAAAAAGAAGGTTGGAAAAGATCCTGTGGCGTAGCGCTCTTTCTGCCTATGAGACTATCTGCATTGTGATCCAGCAGAGGGCAATCTAAAACTTCACTGTCAGCCTGACCTATGAGGTTGACATCATTAAACTACACAGATAGTAACGTTACCTTGGGTTTTTTTTAATTGGAGGACATTATCAAAGCCGTCCTGAGCAGACAATCACAACACCAAACCATCTGAGAAGTAGAGTGTGGAAGTACGATTTTACACCATGGATGTTAAAATAAGGATGTTTGTGGACTTTGGACAAAGCAGCTGTCTTACACAGCAACAACAAATGTGTGGACTCACCCCAGGTGAAGCACCATGATGATGAGCAGAGTTTGACTGCGACTATAAACACTCTTAAGAATATTGAATAGAATATACAGAATATTTTCAGCTCTTTATCTTCCCGTCAAAACAAACTGAAGTTTACATTTAAACATTTTAGCGGGTTTGGGTTGTTTCAGTGGGAATTTTTTAAAGTGTCTAAAACACGCTTTTTCTGCTGGTCCTGGTGCACAGCAGCTCATCGCTCTGCTAGTGTTTCCTGCTACCTCTCCTAAATGGCAATGCTGATCTAATATACTTCAGGTAATACACTGCATGCATGACTACCTCACACAACCCCATGTCCTATAACCCCAACTATCCCTTTAAAAAGCAGAGTATCTGGTGATAACCAACTGTGTGTGTACTAGTCAGTTATAACTGACCGTGTGTGTATGTCCTTGTAGTTGGTGCTGTTTTCTTTTCAGTGAAGGTAAACACAGTGATGTCCATGTGTAGTGGCACTGCACTCTGTCAAGGCTCTTCTCAGAGGCTGCAGATTAACAACATGTTAGTCATGCTGCCTTCAGAGGCTACAGGGATTGACTGAACTGAAGAAGGAGCTTTTCATACAGTATAAAACAGCTATGGAAGAAGATACTGTAAGAATCACCCATGTAGTACATGCCCAGGTCTCAGTTTACTGATATTTCTCAAGTGGAAAAAACCAAGATCTGGTCAGCTGTTTAACAAGGTTAAATGTTGAATAATGATCAAATAAATTACCAGCAGAGGGATCTTGCGGGAAGCCTTTTCTGTAGCAGCTGTCAGAACCCTGGGCTCATCAGCAGTGAGCTGTCACAAACTTTCCACTGTCCAATCCCTAAAGTGTTAGTCTAGGAGCTTAGGCGCTTCTTTGAGCCTCTGTAGGTTTGAATGAGAAATATAGTAGATATCATCTGTAAATAAATTATATTAAATCTGTTTATAAGCTGTCCCAACATCAGAAAACATAAAGTGAATAACAGGGGCCCCAGACTTGAGCCCTGCAGGACCTCACAAGTCAGTGGAGAGGAATCAGTTACAAAGTCTCTGATACCCTTTTCCATCAAAATTAGCAGTTATAAGCAGGTTTTTTTTAAAAACTCGGGTTAACCAGCTAATACACGCCACTTGACCTCTTTTCCACTGCCAGTTGAGTTTGCTTTTCTCTTCTGTTCAGACTGAGGACACACAACTGCAAGGAGTGATGTCATCACATGCACTTACAGAGCACACACACAGAGGTAGTGTGTGCTTCTAGCCGCCATTTAAACTGGTAAAATAGATCTTTTACATCTCGTCCCCGGGTTATTGCTCATGTAAGAGTGTTGGAGCCTCCATATGAGATGCTTCAATCATTCAGTCTTCCATCCCCGGAGCTGGAGCTGATAAATACCTGCTTTTTGACCAGTGGAAAAGGGGGTTGATAGAGACAGTGAAACTTCTGTCAGCGAGATAAGATGTTAACCAGTCTAATGATAAACTTGATACACCCACACAGTCAAGTAGCCTCTTAATGTAATGGTTTACTGTGTCAAACAGAACAATCAACTGCACCAGTGGAAATTTGAATATCAGAAATCAGCAGTGAGCTGTTTGAACATGTCTGATAAAGATGGAGGAGCAGGATTTAAGTTAGGTCTCTTTAAAATGGGCTGGATAGTCACAGTAATGAGTCACATGATCAGACTATTTACATGAGCTCCACCTCTTACACACACACACACACACACACACAGTAACAAGGTGTATGAGATGGATCAGGTTACACACACTCTCCATCACATTGTTTCATTATCACCATCTCCCTTTAAAATAGAAAAAAAACCTGGTTGGTTGTGTTACTGTAGTTTTTATCAAACTCACACAGGAGGAAATAGTGCGTTCATCAAGGACTAGTTTCAGTGGCAAATTGATCCAAATGTGTTGAACCAATGAACAGAGCATCCTGTTTCCTGTCATTTAGAGAACATGGTCTGTTCTCATTAAAACATCCTCTCTGAGGAGTTCCAGTGTTCATTACTGTAAGTCGTCATCAGGAGGAACATTTACTGTGGGAGCAGCTCTCAGATCTGTTCACATTATTAATCACATGCATCATCACGCACATTTTTTATCTTACATCTGCAGGGATGTGTCATTTTACTATCTTTGTGTAATTTAAATATATAATTGATATATATGATATTTACAACAATCACATGTGTTTTATGTGTATTAGGATGAAATTACAGGAAATTTAAATGAAAACAAAATGACTGGAACAGGAAATAAATTCAGCTGCTGGAAGAAACTGAAAATATATAAAACCGAGGCTTTAATGTCAGATAGTCAAAGATACATGAGAAGTGATTAAATAGCAGCTTTATTCCTGTTTTTTAAAACCACTGAAATAAACAGAAAAATGTTGGAACATTATATCTAATGTTTAGATCAAATGCAAATAACAGGCAAATAGACATATAGTTTCAGTGTTATTGATCAGAACTAGTCATGTTGTCTTGGTGCTCAGAGGTAACAATCATTTTACTGAAGCAACACATTCATGAACAGCAGCAGAGTCACAGTCTGGAGGAGATGGTCCAGGTTGCTGGAGGACTCGAGTTCAGGGCTGAGAGTCCTGTCTGTGGGTCAGACAACAATAGCTCCCTGGTTCAGGTCAGTTGAAGATGGTGGTTTAGGTTCAATGTAAATATCATAAAGTGAACTGTTTCTGTATTAAACCAGACCAGGATCTTTAACCTTAGCCAGGTTCTGTGAGGGTCTGAACAGTACCATCACTACAGGTTGTTCTATCAGATATTCAGGTGGAAAACAAACAAATATTAACGTGTCTGTGACAAACACATGAATTAACAACACTTCCTTACGATGATACAGAACAACACTGCAACAGTAAGGGAGGTGATGTTTGTGTAGGGTGTAGTACAGTGTAGAGTGGTTACTGCAACTCTGATCCTCAGCTCCCCTTATCAGAAAACATTTCATCCCTCCTCCCTGCATCCATCCATTCGTTTATTCATCCATCTGACTCGTGAAGTGTTTTAAAACCCACTTGATTTATTAACCTGAAGCTCCAAGGAGGGTGGAGTTATTGACATGTCAGAGACACTGCATTAGAGGAAGGTTGATGATGAAGGGGGAGGGACTGGTTTGTCTTTGTGTTTAGGTTCAAACATACAGACACACACACAACACACACACACACACACACACAACACACCACACACACCAGCCACGCCCTCCCTGAAACACATACACAGTCATTATACCTGATTAATATCAGGAGACAAATATTATTATTACTTTCCTTCTCCTCCCCCATAGAACAATCTAATGTACGTCAATGCAGTGTGTGTGTGTGTGTGTGTCTGGTCAAGGCGTGGTTGATGTGTGTGCTTGGTGATAAATAAATAATCAGATCTACCTCTTTGGTTCATTTCCTGTCACAGGCCCCATCTGGACACATGCACACTTACACACACACACACACACTGTATTGTTTCCATGTCCCTGTATTGTCCCCATGTCCCTGTATTGTTCCTATGTCGCCGTATTATTCCCATGTCCCTGTATTGTTTCCATGTCCCTGTATTGTTTCCATGTCCCTGTATTTTTACATGTCCCTGTATTGTCCCCTTGTCCCCTTATTTCTTCCATGTTCTTGTGTTGTTCCCATGTCCCTGTATTGTCTCCATCTCCCTTTGTTGTCCCCATGTCCCCGTATTGTTCCCATGTCCCTGTACTTTTCTGTAGCCAATGCCATCTGAGACTGAGCGAGGGCGGGGTACGCCCTGGACAGGGCACCAGTCCATCACAGGGCTAACATATAGAAACAAACAACCATTGACTATGCAGCCGACAGGGGGTGCTGCTGTGACAGGCCGTTACACTCATTTCCAGCTCCAGGGCAAAACTAATGGCAGGAAAGTGCATTAGTGTCACGTGTTCATGTTTTTTGACATAATTTTCATACTTTTCATCCAGCGTCCTCCTTGTTGGAGATTTTAACATACGTGTGTTGTCCTGATAAACCGTTGGTAAAGGACTTTTCAAAGTCGATCGCAGATGGTAGAAAAACAAGCTACAGGTTTCATTCCAAATCCTAGAAGATTGTTTGCAACATTACCAGAACACTGTTAAAGAGGCAAAAAGAGAATACTTGTCACATATTATTGTGTCTAATCGCCATAATTCCCGTGTGTTATTTAAAACTATTGACTCTGTCCTAAATGCCCCTCAGTCTGTCTGTGTGGAAGCGTCCCCTGAGCTGTGCAATAATTTCCTGCAATTTTTCATTGACAAAGTTGCTACCACAAGGACTCTCATCCCAACTCCTGCCTCTGACCCCTCTTGTCCTGTCAAGCTGTGTTTGATAGGTTTGATCCTGTGACTTGTTCACTTTTAGAAGATGTGGTTGGCCACACTAAGCCATCAGGTTCCCCTTGTGATGCTGTCCCTCCTCACTTCTTTAAGGAGATTTTCCCTAGCATAGGAAAATCAGTTCTTGCCATTATTAACAGCAGTTTATCTTCTGGTGTTGTCCCTGCAAGTTTCAAACATGCAGTAGTGCAACCCCTTCTTAAAAAACCCGGCCTCGATCACAATATATTAGGTAATTTCAGGCCCATCTCCAAGCTGCCATTTATCTCGAAAATCTTAGAGAAAATTTTTCATACACAGCTCAAATCATATCTGGATGAACATGATATTCTGGAGGTCTTTCAGTCAGGTTTTAAAACCCTGCAAACCACTGAGTCTGCTCTAATAAGGGTTTTTAATGACATCCTCCTGGCAAATGATTCTCGGGATTATGTGATTCTTGTCCTGCTGGACTCGACTGCAGCATTTGATACAGTGGACAACAATATTTTAGTAACTAGGCTGCAGCACCTTGTTGGAATTTCTGGTAGTGCTCTGGAATGGTTTAGGTCCTATCTGGCAGACAGAACCATGTGCGTAAGCCTTGCTGGTTGTGAGTCCGGCCCCGCTCCTCTGTATTTTGGGGTTCCACAAGGCTCAATCCTAGGGCCGTTGCTGTTCTCCCTATACCTGCTTCCTCTGGGTTCTATTCTCAGAAAGCACGGAATCGCCTTGCATTGTTATGCTGATGACAGCCAAATATATGTGCCACTGAAAAAGAAAGATGCCTTCTCTCTGATTCCACTTCTAGCATGTCTTGATGACATTAAAGCCTGGATGGCTTTAAACCTTTTGAATTTTAATGAGAAAAAAACAGAAGTGATGGTGCTTGATCCCAAAAGTTCATGTGATCCCCCTCCTGTTGATTTGGGCCCTCTGGCATCGTATGTGAAGCCAACAGTTTCTAACTTGGGTTTTAAAATGGACAGTAACTTTAAACTAGACCAACAGATTAGCGCTGTTGTTAAGTCCAGCTTTTTCCACCTTAGGCAGCTGGCAAAAGTGAAGCCAATTCTTGCACGAGAGCACTTTGAGACAGTAATCCATGCCTTCATCACATCACGGCTGGATTACTGTAACACACTTTGTTATGTCAATCCTCCCTTGCACGTCTCCAGTTGGTCCAAAACGCGGCCGCTCGTCTTTTAACTGGAACACGTAAGAGTGAGCACATCACCCCCATTCTGGCCTCCCTCCACTGGTTGCCTTTTAGAGTTCATTTTAAGATTCTTTTATTTGTTTTTAAATCCCTAAATGGTCTGGCCCCACCCTACCTCTCTGAGCTGCTTCACCCCTACGCTCCTGCCCGGTGCCTCAGGTCAGCTGATCAGCTGCTCCTGGAGGTACCGAGGTCTAAGCGGAGGCTCAGAGGAGACAGAGCTTTTTCTGTTGCTGCTCCCACTTTGTGGAACCACTTACCTCTCCACATTAGACAAGCTCCCTCACTGTCCATTTTTAAAACCCATCTAAAAACCTACTTTTATTCCTTGGCTTTTGATCCAGCATGAGACGGCATTTGTTTTATTGCTTTTATTGTTTTTTATTTGCTATTATATCATTGTTTTTATGTTTTTATGTTATTATGTTATTATGTACAGCACTTTGTATCAGCTTTGGCTGTATTTAAAGTGCTCTATAAATAAAGTTGAGTTGAGTTGAGTTGAGTGTTTTATCCTGATTCTCAGATTCCAACACATGTGACACGTGATGCACTTTCCTGCCATTAGTTTTGCCCTAGAGCTGGAAATGAGGGTAACGGCCTATCATGGCAGCACCCCCTGCAGGCTGCATGGTGTATTACAATCCCTGCAGCTGGTCCTGGAGACTTAACAGCAGCAGTAACTGATATTGTCTGATGTTTAGGAGGAGGAGATGCCAGAGGAGGTGAACATTGATGAACTGCTGGACCTGAAGACAGATGAGGAGAAGACACACAGACTGCAGGTAACTCTATTATTAATGAAAGGTGAATATGTATGTCGTCCTCTCTGTGTCTCATGTGTTTGCTCTCTATGTTCACAGAACATCCTTCACTCCTGTAACAACAGCACAGAGGTGAGAAACCCAGAGCAACTGCTTCCACTTCTCAACTACAGCTCTCATTTAACTTCACTGATGCAGCACGTTCTGTTGAATCTGCTTTTCGCTCTGACAACCACTCACAGTTCTGTAGTCAGGGTTAAATGAGGGGACGTCACCTTGTGTCACAGCTGCATCCAGCCTGAGCATGAAATGCATTTTAGAGGAAACATGAGACTCATGACTCAGTCCCACACACACCATCCTGCTGCTGCAAATACTCAAGACAGTTACAAGAAGTGAATTAATCAACCTCTGAAAATAGTCCTAACCCTAACCCATCCCACTAGCTGTTTTAGGAAATTACTCAGCCTTTCTAAAACATTAAATAGATATTGGTGAGGTGTTTATAAAGATTTCTATCTTCAGTAGGATGCAGGAGGTTTGGAACTGAGAGCCACAGACTCGGACTGTTGCTTTGAGTCTCAATTTTCAGAAAGCTGCTGGTGTTTAAGTGTGTGAGTGTTGATAATAACCAGACTCAAAAGCATGTATGTCTCCACCTGGCAGGTGTTCATCAGTGAGCTGGTGTTCAAACTTCAGGGTTTACAAAAGCAGGAGGATCTGCACAATGATGGCATCGACCTCCCTCAGCTCCACATCTACCCCAGCCACTCTGGATCAGGTGACAGGGAGGTGCTGCACTGAGACAGCTGCTTCTCTTTCTCCTGGTTCCTGGTTGTCCTGGTTCTCTCTCTCCTGGTTCTCTCTCTCCTGTCCCCTGAGGTTCTCCTGTTTTGTACATTTGTAGCTATCATTTACACATCCTGTATTGTTTGTACATCATATGGAATAAATCGCAGTATTTGAAATGACTTCTGTTCTTGAAGGATCGCTCTGATTTATTTTCTCTTCTTATTCCATAAATCATCATTAAGGAGCCCCAGGAAACCAGTGGTCTAAACTCACCCAGCTGCTGTGCTGGACCTGCTGGTCCTGCCCCTCTGAGGGGGTAACTTATCTTAGGGCTGCAGCTCACTCTCAGCTGAGGGTGTAACCACATTGTTTCTGGTTTAACAGCTGGACATGTGTGTTTGCAGTGTTTATTCTGAAAGAGGTCACAGCATGAGGATAGTTACATCAATGCTGATCGGAGGTGGAGCTTCAAACAATCATGTGTCATGTGACCTAGGAGCCAATGACGATTGTACCCTATCGCTCTGATAAGAGAAGCCAGATGTTAACAGATGTTAGCAGGATTTTGTCCAGTATAAAAGATAGATAGATAGATAGATAGATAGATAGATAGATAGATAGATAGATAGATAGATAGATAGATAGATAGATAGATAGATACTTTTTTTTTATCCCCTAGGGGAAATTCATGCATCCTTGAGCTCATTGTTGATAATAATAAATAAACAATAATAATTAAATTAGTCTACTTCCTCTAAGGATCCCCTGAACCTCTCTGTTCTGCAGCGTAGTGAGAGACGAGACGCGCACCAGAGAGACATTGGCTGTGCTTAGACCTCCGAAAGTCCATGACCATCTCCTTGATCTTGAGGAGTTCAGAAGGAGGCAGTTCTTGTTGCTCCATTCACTGAAGGCCATCGTCAGATCCTTGTACTCCTCTTCCTGCCCGTTCCTGATACACGCCACAATAGCTGTGTCATGCAAGTCTTTCTGGATGTGGCAGGACTCAGAGTTGTATTTAAAGTCGACTGTATACAGGGTGAACAGGAACAGAGCCAGATCAGTCCCCCATGGAGCCCTAATGCTGCTCATCACTGTCTCATCAAGAGTCAAGAGGCCCCAGAGGTGAGAAGTGTGTGTTTCAAACCTCACATACTATCCACATTAAGTTTATTGTGGATGTATGTGAAAAACATTGTCATTATACAAGTACACCTCAGAGCTGCAGGGTCAGGGTCTCATATTCAAAAGGAACAAATTCACTCAAACCTAAAATAAGAAGCAAGGACCAGGCGAGTCTCCAAAACATCATTCAGTAAAGAACTGAGATCACACTGAAACTTTAGTTTTTTTATTATACGCATATCCATGTATATATATATATCTATTTTAAAACATTGTGCATGAATAAATATGAATAAATAAACAGTACAGAGGAATGACTGAATCTGAGGTTTTCTGTTTATACTGTTGATATATTGATTACACTGAACCAGGCAACAATATCTGAGCTCATCAGATATCTGATGAATCTGTGAATAATAGGTTGAGCCTTATCAATAACTCTGACTGAACAGTTTTTCATTATAATTACTTCTTTTCCTAACACTCACATTGTACTTATGCTGCTTACTAAATCATTGATTAATTAATTAATTAATTCTGAAAATAGTACCTATTAGTTACTGGATAAATTAAGAAATGAATGTTCTGAGCTAGAGTGGATGACATCATCGGTAGAGTGGGAGAAGCTCTAGAACTCCTCTGAAAAAATTCTGTTTAACTCGTCCTCACGGCCACATATTTCAGTCTTCACACATCATGGCTTCCTCAATAGTAGACACATTTGTCCTGTTTCATAGAATGTGTCTACCTAAGCACAGAGACTTCCAGAATTTGAACATGTGCCTCAAAACGATGGGAGTACCCTCCACCTCTCCCATTAACTGCAATACAAATTCAGGAGCTGATTTCCCCGAAATGCAGAAGTGACATTTTTCTGTAACTTGCTCCTATGTCCACATTTTTGGCTCGAACCAGCTCATTAATAGACTCTTTGATCTCTGTGATGTTCACAAACACAACCACACACACACACACACACACACACACACACACACACACACACACATACACACACACACACACACACACAAAGGTCTCAGCAGGTGCTACTAACACAGTACCCGAGCAGATATGGACAAAGCTGATTCTTATTGGCTAATTACACACCCAGGCTAAATCACAGAAACACCTCTGTATAATGTATTATATACTACAGCCTCCACAGTGATCTTATGAATCAACAACTGTCTAAAACTATTTTCATAATAAATTGAACAACCTAACTGGTTGAGTTTGTTGCTGTTCTCACCTGGGAGCTGTATGGGGATATAGTGGTACAGCTTTATTGCAGATCAACTTCTGTTGGGTCATGTACATGTGTGTATAGATGTCTTGCTTTGGTTGTGGGGACAAATTTGGTTGTGAAACCATCAGTGTGAGGTTATTGTGGCCAGTCGTGACAGGCTCAAAAGGCTTAGTGAGGGACACCTGCAGTGACTGAGGTCAGTGTCAGGATGAGTCTCTACGACATGAATGAAACTGAAAGTAACGTCCTTTGTACAGATTGAAACGAGAGGAGTGAAGTACACACACCAAGCATCAGGCACATTCAAAATTTCTCCAGGAATTTTTAAAGTTATTGTTTAAAGTGCATCAGTGCTTTTTAAACTGAAACGTTTCAGCTTTAATAATTAGACCCTCAGAGGAACCCGCCAAAAAAAAGATTTTATGAAGTTTCTGTCACAGCTGATTCAGGATCCATCCTCGGTGTGTTAAACTTAGACTGGACTGACCTGTAACACACACACACACACACACACACACACACACACGAGATAAGATATATTCAGTGGATATCAACATCTCGATACATAGCAACACAACATCTGTAACATTTGACAGAACATCTGGGTACATAGACAAACACTGACAAAATTAAATAAGAATAACAAGATATCTTTACACTAACATAAATATGTGACCTTTGTTCTGACATATGAACAAATTAAGGTTTTGTCTCCATAACATAATGAAAACAAGGGCACACTGAGGACCCTCACTGTCCTAGACCTAACTCTAATATGGACCCTAATCTAGACCTTAATCTGAACTCTAATCTGAACCATAAAACCTCATCTTGACCCTCATAGAGACCTTTGAAGGACAGAACACAATAACTATTCATACAGAGACAAACGTGTATCAGCTCACAGACCTTGTTGTGGCAGAATCCTTGACCAACGATCAGTCCCAGCAGTGAGTTGAGGATGTTGGCTGCACAGAGGAAAGTCTGCAGAGCACTGGTGCCTCCCATCACACTGAACAGAACTACATTCCATTCAACTACAGCTCGTGGCTGCAGACATACTCCAGACCACAGAGTCCTGTTGTACAGATACCCTGAGTGACTGAAAGACCAACAGAGACCAGGGACAGAGATTCAGCAGGGACTCAAAACAGCTGGATGATTAATAATCTGTGTGTTTGTGTGTCTCACCTGTCAGCCAAGGGTTTCAGTGGGACCCCCCAGGTTGTACCAGTGGTGGTGTTGTAGAGACAAAGGGGGCCCTGAACAAGACCAGTGGCACTGACCAAACAACAGCTACCAGCAGCCAGCAGACACACACAGGAGTACGCCACATGTGACAACATCTGTATACACAGAAATCCGCTGTAACACCTGACACATCTCGATGCACAGAAAACAGCTGTGACACCTGACACAACATCTCGATGCACAGAAAACATCTGTAACACCTTAGAAACAGGTGTAAAACCTGAGACAACATCTGGATACGTAGAAAATAAATCACACCTGAAACAACATCTGGATACACAGAAAAACATCTGTAACACCTAACACCACAACAGCTGTAACACCTGACAACATCTGTCACAAATGCTGTGACAAATGACACACCATATAGATACACATGAAACATCTGTATCACCTGACAAACAACTGTAACACCTTATTTACCTGTAACACCTGACTCAATATCTGGATTCAGAGAGAAACATCTGTAACACCTGGCAAACCATCTGGATACAGACAGACATATGTTACACCTGACACAACATCTGGATACAGTGAGAAAGAGCTTTAACCCTAATCTCTGCCAACAAAGAGAGACACATCTGTGACAACCAATGTAGCAGAGTCAATGATTTCACTTTCCATTACTTTACTATTCAATTTTTGTTAACATTTTTATGATGTATTATTATTAATTCATTTTAATGACTAATTTCCTATGGGCCTGGTTTGTTGTGTATAACATGAGCCCCACTGCTGGGCACCTGCAGACTGGAGCAGGATTCCCCACATGTTGCGTAATTTGTTGAGCTCATTATGTTATTGATGACTTTGCTATATTGATTGTAGTTTAATATGCTTTTATTTTTTTAGTTTAATATTAACTCTCTTGTTATCAGAATAAATGGCTGGTTGGCGTCTTAAACAATGATGATTGTGCCTGATTCATCACACAATGCAAGAGAGAGTACACAACTGCAACACTGACACAACATCTGTACCATTTGTAACATAATTCACCAGCTGCTGCGGTTTAATAAACCAATCACATTTTCCACCTTTATGATCCGAGGTGAAACAACAATCCGAATAAAGCAACTGTAACGAAAGTAGGGCGCACGCTCAACTCACCTGACTCCTGAAAGCACAGCAGCCTCTGGTTCTACTGCTCTGAACAAACACTCGAGCTCCCAGTAAAACCTGAAACCAGACATGAGGTCAGTAGTGACAGCAGCAGTTCAGCTTGAATCTGACTCAACCTCAGAAGAACACAACATGTACATGTGACAACACACAAATACAGTGTGAAGGATATATGAGGAACATAAGTCACATCACATGACACAGACATGTATGTACCAGGAAGCCTGACCCCCACAGGCCTGTGGCCCAGGTGGCCTCTCTAGTCACGTGACCCTCCAACAGGAAGTGGATGTTAAGTTCAGGAATCAGCAGAAGGATGTTAGACACCATGCAAACTATCGCCATGGGAACCAGAGACATGCCGACACACAGCAGACATCTCGACACACACATCTGTCAGACATCGAAGAGTTAAACAGGTTAACTAGGAAACGGAGTCTCATCTTCATAAATGCTTGTAAAATCATTGGTATTGATAGAATATTTCCGTATAGATGATTCTGTGATCCTGTTACTTAAGAGCCAGAAACCGACCAATTAGCTTATAAAGTGTTTAAGTTTCACAAGTGATCAAACAGACACAGCGTTAACAACACAGAGCTATAACATTAATACTGTTGGAGTTCCTATGGGCTCTGTTGTTGGTCCTTTATATTTCTAATATACATGTTAGTTTGAAACATCCTGATTTATTTTTCCATTAACCATCCCAGCTGTTCACACAGACTGTCCTTCCTAAAACACGACTTCCCATACTTTGTTTGTGTAGTGTTTACCTGTGTGTATTTTCTAATCTGACGTCTCTATGTTTATGGGTTAGTTCAGTTTAGATGAACAGAATAATTTGGTTAAAGCTGCATTCATTAAACTTTCTGGCTGCTTTGTGCCAAACACAATTTGGAATTAATCCCTGTATGAATGTTCATAATGTTATGAATTAAAATCTCATTAATCAGCAGCTGAAAATAACATAAAGTAGAATCTTTGAACCTTAACTAGCTCCTGAGGGAAATATCTGGCTCTTTAGGTGCTGAATGCTAAATATTTTGTCTTGTCTTGAGTGTCTCTGTGAGTGAATCACTGTCACATGCTGGTCTGGAGAATGAGCTATAATAAAAACAGTTCACTCACCATGAAGAGCTGCTGCTGAACACGCTGATGATCCAGTTCAGACTCAGTCTGAGGAACACATGTTTTTAAACTTCTCAACAGAGGCACAGACACGCCCACACCCATATATGGAAACAAGAACCACCCTGAGGTAACAAACAAACCTAATCAAAACTCAGCAAATACACACATACTCTGCAGGTAGGTCAGGTGTGTGTGTTTCTGCAGCACTGGTCGGGCCTCAGGGTCCAGGTGTTCCCTCACGAACCACATCTGTATAAAAATCAGTACAGTAAGAAACAGATGAGGTAAAAGATAAAGGCAGTGCATCAGCTGCTCAAACTCATTCAGGCTTATTCCGAAGAAATGGTTTTTCAGCAGAGAAGAAGAACAGGCAACAACAAATAAAATAATAAACTGTCTCCCAGTGAGTAAACTAAGTCTCTGTGGAGAAGCTTCAGTGAGACCAGACCTGTGTGTACTCTCACAGCTCAGTTTGTTGTTGAAGTTTGGTTCAGGATTTATCTGAATCCATTCTCCTCCTGAGTGGATCCTCTGACCGTGGTGAAAAGTCACCATTTTAAATCCTTGTCCAGGTTTTTATGGGCATGAATCCTTGTTTAGAGTTTGAACTGGTACAATGCTCCAGTACGAGAGCCAGAATGACTCAGATCAGCAACAGGTAAGGAGGTCATAGGTCAATGGCTGTGTCCAAAATCAGTCACTACTATATAGTGAGTTTGTAGTGCTGTCTGAATGCATAATGAGAATTCTTATATCCTGTATAGTATCCCACAATGCACCATGAAAAGTAATCTAGCATGAATAGCACAATTTAGAATTTGCTCTCATTGATAAGGGGGCACCAGTCATCAGGGAGGAGAACATTGAATTACTTCATTGATTAATGTGATAAATCTCATATCAGAAGTCGTGACTTCTGGATTCAATGGATCTCCAGTCTCTACGTCAAAAGAACACAACAGGACAACAGCTGGGTGTAAATAAAGGAGTTTATTAACTAAACTACTATCTACAGAGTAAATGCAAAGTGTAATAATCATGAAGATGAAAATGAAACGAGTCATGTGATGAGTTGTCAATGGTGGGAGAGAATATGTTATGGCTATACACTATGGCTATACAGCTAATGATGCTACATCTACGAATTAGGTTTGATGATTAAATATTGCTATGTTTCGACATCAACCCAGTCATGAGCAGAGTGTTGAGACCGGCCTACTGTGAGTTGCGCTGTAGCTGAAGACCTTGGTTTAAACCCAAGCAGCTGACGTTTCCTGCTTACCTGACGACACAGCTCTGAGTGGGACCTCTTGGAGGCAATGTCATCATTCCCAGGATAGCAAGCTCTGCCGATGTACAGTTGTGGTCAAAAGTTTACATACACTTATAAAGAACATGTCATGGCTCTCTTGAGTTTCCCGTTATTTCTACAAGTCTGATTTTTCTCTGATAGAGTGACTGGAACAGATACTTCTTTGTCACAAAAAACATTCATGAAGTTTGGTTCTTTTATGACTTTATTATGGGTTAACAGAAAAAATGATCATATCTGCTGGGTCAAAAATATACATACAGCAGTGCTAATATTTGGTTACATGTCCCTTGGCCATTTTCACTTCAATTAGGCGCTTTTGGTAGCCATCCACAAGCTTCTGGCAAGCTTCTCGTTGAATCTTTGACCACTCCTCTTGACAGAATTGGTGCAGTTCAGTTAAATTTGATGGCTTTCTGACATGGACTTGTTTCTTCAGCATTGTCCACATGTTCTCAATGGGATTTAAGTCAGGACTTTGGGAAGGCCATTCTAAAACCCTAATTCTAGCCTGATTTAGCTATTCCATTACCACTTTTGATGTGTGTTTGGGGTCATTGTCCTGTTGGAACACCCAACTGCGCCCAAGACCCAACCTTCGGGCTGATGATTTTAGGTTATCTTGAAGAATTTGAAGGTAATCCTCCTTCATTATCACATTTACTCTCTGTAAAGCACCAGTTCCATTGGCAGCAAAACAGCCCCACAGCATAATACTACCACCACCGTGCTTGACGGTAGGCATGGTGTTCTTAGGGTTAAAGGCCTCACCTTTTCTCCTCCAAACATATTGCTGGGCATTGTGGCCAAACAGCTCGATTTTTGTTTCGTCTGACCACAGAACTTCCCTCCAGAAGGTCTTATCTCTGTCCATGTGATCAGCAGCGAACTTCAGTCGAGCCTTAAGGTGCCGCTTTTGGAGCAAGGGCTTCCTTCTTGCACGGCAGCCTCTCAGTCCATGGAGATGCAAAACACGCTTGACTGTGGACACTGACACCTGTGTTCCAGCAGCTTCTAATTCTTGGCAGATCTGCTTTTTGGTGGTTCTCGGTTTACTCTTCACCCTCCGGACCAATTTTCTCTCAGCAGCAGGTGATAGCTTGCGTTTTCTTCCTGATCGTGGCAGTGACAAAACAGTGCCATGCACTTTATACTTACAAACAATTGTTTGCACTGTTGCTCTTGGGACCTGCAGCTGCTTTGAAATGGCTCCAAGTGACTTTCCTGACTTGTTCAAGTCAATGATTCGCTTTTTCAGATCCATGCTGAGCTCCTTTGACTTTCCCATTGTAGCGTTTGTGGGCGTTTGTATCCAATGAGCCCTATTTAAATGGCCTCAGAGAAGTCACCAGCTGTAGTCATAATCACTCACAAGAAGTTAAGAGGCCATGCTGTGAAGCTCAATTCATTGACACAACTTTCAAAGTCACCAAAATTGCTAATTCATGTTGCTGTATGTATATTTTTGACCCAGCAGATTTTGTCACTTTTTCTGTTATAAATAATAATGTCATAAAAGGACCAAAGTTCATGAATGTTTTTTGTGACAAAGAGGTATCTGTTCCAGTCACTCTATCAGAGAAAAATCAGACTTGTAGAAATAACTGGAAACTCAAGAGAGCCATGACATTATGTTCTTTACAAGTGTATGTAAACGTTTGACCACAACTGTATCTCAGCTCTGGTGGAGTTTGCCAACAGACTTTCTGTCTTGGGCACTCTTGATCTCTAATAGACTTCTTTGCAGGCAGTCATGGGCAGATGTGTTATCTGCCAGCTTCTCTTGCGGGTTGATGCAAATTAACCTCTAATGCATTTCACTTGCTGGATAAATTTAGAGGAGGCTGGTGTCGGCCACATGACTCTAAAACTGTCAAAAATCTTCAAAAAGGAAAACATGGTGATAATTAAAAGTCACAAAAATGACTCTCAGCACTTCTGCTGTTTTGGTTCAGTTGGTTTTGACTTTGATTATAAAAGAAATCACGTGTGGACAAAGAGAATGTTACTTGGAGCGCATTGAACAGAAAGAACAAAGGAGCAGACGAGCGATAAAGTGCAATATGGCTAAAGCAATGGCTAAAAGCCGATAGCTACGAGCTTGTAGCTAAGAGCAGATGGCAAAGATCAATGTGTGAAGTGATCACGACGGTTTTATCCCCTGGGGGCTGGCGCACGTTTCAGGGTCGTTTCTCATCTTCTCCTTCGTTTCAACTTGGAGAAGAGAGTCATTTTCCATGGAACTTTTTAATTGTTTAATTCTAGAGTTTATCTATAAAACTTGCACTTTTGTCTGTGGTAAACTGGTAAAACAACTTAGTAAACATTTCCTAAAGCTAATAATAAATAGGGATTACACAGCAGTTCTTTGCCTTAACCCTTTGACTATAATAGTACTAATAAAGACATTCTGGATGTTATGTAGTGTGTGTCACCTTGTGTGAAGGATGATGACAGTATGGTCACATGAAGGACATTGTCTTAAACCTAAATGTTACATTTCAACCATTCTCGAATTTGCCTGGTCGTCCATTCATTGATCATCTGGAGCTGACCCTTTGACCCTTGGTCTGGTTGTGCATCTCTCTGACATGCTAAAAGCATGGTCTGTTTGTGAGAGAAGGGTCCTTTGTCTTGATGGTGGGAAGAGTAATAAAAGTCAAATTTGGGTCCATAACTCATGTCCTTGAATTGAACACAATGAAATTATTTTGACTGTTTGCAGACCAGGTATGTCTGCTACAGTAGTGAACAACCGATGGTCATTAACCAAGCAATATATAGAGTACAATACACTATAATCACCGGATGATGATGAGAAAGCAGTGCCCCTCTGACTCTGGACTGACTCAGTCTGAACTGTTTGTTCACTTCATCTTTTTCTCTATTTTCAGTTCTTCTAAAATCACTTGTCTTATTTTAGATCATCTGTGAGTCACTCGGTTGGCATTTGGACAGCCAACTCTCATGGGAAACATGCTCATGTCATCCAAACACCCAAGTGCTGCTCATGGTGAGAACTGTTTGTTTCTCTCTTTAGTATTCTAAGGTCATAACCTGACGCTGTAAAGAGCCTTGAGATGAGGTTTGTTTTGATTTGGCACTAAATTGAATTGAATAGAAGCAGCTTGTTTAGTCCACACCAGAATCTAATCAGTAGTAAGCTGAGACCTCCATCCCCGACTGAACTTGGGCTGAGACCGTCTGAAAAGGTTTTTGTCTATACCAGAGTTTGCGTCAAGGATGCCTGAGATCTGTTGATCGACCAACATGAACAAATCACAGAGGAGTTTGTTTCCTCTGAATCTCACAACAGTGAAACCTTTACAGACATTTAACATGAACAGTCTATAACAAACCACAGTCCAAAACCCAGAGTCACAGGATGTCTCATAAACCACAACACAGTGGGGACCATTCCACCAGATCCACGAGGATGGTGGTTTGATGAGCTTCAGGCGTCACATGACCACACAGAAACCACAGAAACCTGAGCATGATGAACCTTCCTCTGTGCTGTTTATTCACATTCATCATCATTATTATTGTTATTACTTGCTGCTAACTCCTCCCATGTCTTATTTACTCATATTTGATTAACGATTGGGTTAGTGAGCTGCAGATGTCTCATTCAGCTCAACATGGACATTGTATTTTATCTTCTTGTTGTTTTAATGTGTGTCTCCATGTCTTTATAAGGTTATTTTAATATGGTTTTGCATGGGCTTGCCACACCACCCTTGAATTAATTCAATAAACTGACAGTGGCATTGGAACTACAGCGACCACTAGAGGGGGCTGTTAGATGCACCACATTTGGACAAACTGTCAGTAAAGGGAAGTAAATATTTGATTGACTAACCAATTACAATAAGGGAGTGTCCTACATATCCCACCTTTAAGACACACCTCACACATTAAGTCAAACCAGATTTGTAATCATATTTGAGAAATAAATAAAAAATAATACACAATTAACAGATAAATAAATGTCTGAACAGTGGACATTGCTTCTGTATCACTGCACTCATGTGTTTCTGTTTCCTGTCTGGGTCTGAGAAGCTGAAAATGATCCAGCTGATTAACACTGAATCATCTACAGAGAATAGAATAAAAACATTGAGGTCCTGAACTGTTCAGAGCTTCACTCTGGAGTCAGATGTATTTTGTTGTGATTTTCAAATTAAAATTAAATAACAGAAGAAGCTAATATAACCTTGAAGCTGTATGAAGTGTAGCAGACTGAACGTCAAAGGTGTAATGTGTAGTGTTGACATTTTTGAACTTGTTGACAGCACTGAAGCAAATTATGAATACTTACAAACAGTGTGTTTTTATTTACCTATAAAAATATGAAGGAAAGGGGATACTGCATGACACATGGGTGTCAGGTAGCAGCATAAGGAAGGGATGATGACATCATCACAAAGGCAGAATCAGAAAATAAGGTTTATTGCAAGATAGTTTTTTACTTACAAGATATTTGGCTTGGTGTAGTATGCAATAAATGTATTTATAGGAAATAAAAAGGTATAATACTGCAACAGTCAAAAAGATATATATACATAGATACATATATAACAGAGTTAATGAAAGCAATACTACACAAAAATTCTATAACTATATACAAAAGTGTTGACAAAACTCCTGCTGAGCAGGATGTGCAAAAGATCACAGTATAGACAATATCTGTTATGTGCAGGGTCAATACTCCAAGGTGTTATTGTAATGTGATTTTTGATGATTGATGAGGCTGGGCAGAGAAGAAATCTCACCCGGTGAACTGTCCCTGAGACATAGTTACCCAGCCTGTGGTACTGTGGGAAAGCCGAACAACACCACCTGGGGAATAGCACCCCAGGAAATACTACTGAAACCTTCAATACTGGTTGAAAAATGGATAGAAAGGCACAAAAAAACAACAACAGGCAGGACAGGAGCTGCTGAAAGAAAAAAAAAGAAATTTCTTAAAACCTGTAAAGTGGATAAAATTATTACAATTAACATTAAAAAGGTCTCAATATCAATTCTAAAAAATGAAAGTGTATTTTAAGTATGAAATCTAGTCCAAAGTAAACTAAGCAAAAGAACTAAGGCGAGGCCACTTGTGGAGAGGCAGACTACACTGAGGAGTGTCCAGGGGTGCAACCACTACTCACCTTAGGCGCAATACAGCAAATCCTCACAGCAAAATGGTGCAGTCTATATTGTGTTCCCGTGCAATTACTCACATGCAAATACATGAAGGGACCTCACCACGGGTGCCTAGCCTCCCAACAAGAGGGCACTCTGCTTCTAAAAGAAAAGAACTAAACACAAAAATAAAAAAAAACAAAAATAACATTGTAACCCAGTTGGCTTAAATGCAAAATATCTCAAAATAACTCAAGGAAAATATGTCAGAATCAAACAACTTAAACAAAACAAACCATGTGACTAAAGAAATACAGGACAGGCAAAATAAATCACAAAAGGCCAACAAAAAAGGGCAAAATAAACACTAATAAAATTAATAAATTAAAATAAAATTAAATAAATTAACACTAAGCTAAGGGCAAAACAGCAGTGGTTATGTGGCAGGGGAACCTGGAAAGGGGGGAAAACTACAATCAGCCAGGTTAGCCATACTGTGTATCAAAAATGCACTTTAAAACCACAAACCAACTCACCACCTCTGGTATGGGGCATTAACACAAACCACTGGTCATTCTGGGCAGGGGGCAAAAACGGACTTCTACACACGTTGAACCAATTCTTCAAACAAAGGTAAGCAACTATAAGACGCAGTTAAGGTAGAAACGTGCATACAGAACTGTTTTTTCCACATACCTGGCACACCAAACACCAGCAGCCACAGCAGGGACAGATCAGGAGGCAGAGGGAACACAGGTGCATTATATAGTTTAGCCATGATTAGGGGAGTGGCCAGGGGAGGAGTCAGGCCAAGGCTGCATTCAATCACCCTACACGTCCAACACTACACATTTACCTGCACTTAGGGGAGTATTCCCCACCACACATACAATCTCAATGTACAGTCAAGCCTAAAGTTACTGACTTAACTAGCTGGACAACAGCTGGCAGGAACACCACACACTACTAAACTGCTCTAACTTCTGTCGACAACATCAATATCATACATTCATGCCACTTGAAATGTTTGTCGGTATGGTTTGTCATTTTTTGCAACATTAGATTTTACTCACCAGTCTAAAACACCAAGATTTACTCGGCGGTTTCCTTCTTTTCTTTGCCGTTGAACGTGGTTTCTTGTCCAGAACGGTCCTTTGGGATGGAGATAAAGACAGCTTTCCAGGAACTTCAGCCATGTCTGTGTTTCTGTGATGCTAGTCGGGACCTTTTCTTTTTTTATACTCAGGAGCTGTTAACTTAAAGCTGCTCTTCTTTGTGGGACTGAGAGCAGACCAGATCCCTCACTGACTCACACAGCATCTAGTGTCAAAGTGCTATTACAACACAGGCCTGGACGCAGCTAGTTGGTTAGCACGCTCATTTCAGTAGGTATCTCTGAAATACAATAAATGGAGGTCTTGGTCATGAGATCATCACTGTGGCTCCTTCTCATTTGTTGATCATGTTCATTTTTTAACATTTTAAACAAAAATTCTAGCCAGATCTTACACATTGCATCTTTAAGTAAAACAACATTTGAACTAAGCATTCAGATTGAAACACGTCAGACTGAAGCAGTTTATTTTTATTTCTAAAACTTCACAAACATTGACTGATCAACAACAGCTGATGATAATCTCAGGCCCTTTTTTTACTCTGAACAGATCAACAGTCTGTGGTCAAGCAGCATCCTGCCGTAATTGTCATCACAGCTTTGTGTTGAGATGAACACTATCATCACATACACAAACAGTGTGCTGCCATCCATCACACACAACCTGAATGCAGCGTGAACACACTGATGTTTGTGGACAGTACATAAGTCTTGAATAAAGAAAATATAATAAAAAAATAAAAAAGGTACTGGTGTGTAAAGGCTGTTCTTCGTAACATCAGAGCTGAGGGGCAGACGACATATGTCTTTAGTTTTACTCTGAATCTCTTCTCTCTATTCTGATACCTTTCTCTCACAAAGAAGCTTTCAAACAAAAATATATCATGTTTAGAACAGCCCTGTTTACACGCCGAGGTGCAGGGTCACCTGAGAGATAGACCTCATACAGCTGAAGACTCCAGGTTAAGTAATAATGCAAGATTAGATCTCTGCAGCTGGATCAACATCTGGTAACCAGGTGGAGGCTGTGAGATCAGGTTAATGGATGGCCTTTATGTCTTGGAAAACTGGTCGAACAAAATGAGATGTTGGACATCATGTTGGTCTTCTGATTTGTTTTTGGTTTGACAGTTTATAACCAAGTGAATAACCAGTAATGGACTGCCCACATACTTTTGGCCATGTAGTGTCTCCAAACAAAGTCAAATGAAAGCAGGGTTGAAGATGACAAATTTCTGTCGGCACTTAACAGTTAATATTTTCTAAAGCTTTCTAAGAAAAGAAGAATAAGTGAGGCGGTTAAACAGAGACTGAGACCAGCAGGAGGAGGTCTGGACTGTTCAGTGGTGGTAGAGACACACCAGGTCACAGTACAGAAGGAGAGTAAGGGTTCAGCTACTTAGGCTGGAGAACATCTCAGTCAGGGTAGTCTGTTTACTGCCTCTGCTGGTGGAGCTGGAGGAGGGTGAGGGAGTCTTTGTAGTCTTTAAAGAGGGTGAGGAGCTGGAGGTGGTGGAGGACTTTGAAGACTTCCTGGAGGGTCTGCTGGGGGTGTTGGTGCTGGCCCCCACCTTCCCTCGTCGGTTCTGGCGGAGCTGGTAGGCATCTGCAGTTCCTTTGCGTCTGTCGGTGGCTCTCTGTTTCTCCTCCTGGTCTAGCTCCTTCTGCAGGAGCAGAGCAAGTCGCCGGTCCTCCTCCTCCTGTTGCCGTCTGCTCAGCTGCTCCGTCTCCCACTCAGCCCTTCTCTGCAGGGGCAACCCCTCCTCCTCCAGAGAGGAGGAAGAGGAGGAGGAAGGTAGCGAGTGACAGTGACAGTGTTTGGTGATCATAACCCCCTCCTCTGTTTTCTCCAGCACAGAGCTCTTCCTCTTGATTGATAAAGGTCTTCCGTCTCCCATCAGCTGACTGCTGGGAGTCTGATCCTCCACAGAGTCCAGATGGAGCACTGGAGGCTCTGACCTGTTTGTCAGAGCGCCATAATAATCGAGTTTAGGGAGCTGCAGCTCCTCCTGAGGGAGGAGAATGTTCTCCTGAAACAACATCAGGATGAAGAGTCAGTGGTGTCAAAACATTCTTCTCTCAGCAAGTGTTAATTTTTTTTACAGTGTATTGTTAGGTTTAGTCTCAGTCCTACAAAAGGTCTATGTCAGTCAACGTGAACATTTTTATTTACAGTCGGTGAAAACAATGAACACTTTAGTCTTTTTTTTATATCACCACCATCAGACCAGTTTAATTATCACTTCAGTTTATTTCATACTTCAGTTTAATTAACACTTCAATTTAATAACGCTTCAGTTTAATAACACTGAGCTGAGCTATAACAGAAACCTTTTACCCAGTCTGAACTGACCTTGTTAGCCCTGAAGCTGGAGGCAGAGCTGCAGTCTGAGTTTGTTCTAGATGGAAGAGGACACAAGAACCTGAAACACACAACAAAAACAACCATCACTTCATTAGCTGAACTTACAGACACATTTAAAAAGTCCCTGGAGTTTTAGACCTCTGATAGCTGTTTTTCTATCAGTCTGTCCACCATTAATTTGTCTCATGCACAAGGACACACATGCTTTTGAGCGATGCCATATGCATTCCCACTGTTTGTGTCACTTAACTGATCTACAGGTAATTCAAGAAATATAGCAATACATCAACGGAGGTAAAATATAAGAAGACAGAGCCGAGGCCTGTGCTATCACTATCACCAGAGAGGTGTGGAAAGGGATGAGGACCATCACTGACTATAAAGAGAAGAACAGCCAGGCAGCATCAGGTGATGTGAACAAGGCCAATGAGTTCAGGCTGTTCTACAACAGGTTTGACACAGCCTCACCTGTTCTCTCTCCCACTGCTTCAGCTGCAGTGGAAAACATCATGGTTCATTCTCAGCTCAGAGTAAAATCTATTAACTGTCCATCTTTATAATAGAGCTGGGAGATTAATCTAATTTTATTTTCAATTATAATTTCAGCTTCCAACGATTACGAAAACAAGATAATCGAGATAAAACGATTATTGTGCCTCATTCTGTTTTACAACAAATTTCATCCCCCCTCTACAAAAACCATCTGACGTTATTGGTTCTGCTCTCTGTACTGAAGAAATTAGGAAAATAGATTTCCTATTTGTTATTACAACCTTAAAGTTCTCTTGCCCATTCACCAACTCTCTGACGACGCATTTTCACTATCCATACGTTGAAGTTCAACTGCATCTCTCTCTCTGACCCTGTGTGTGAAAGGCAAGCAGCTCCGTGTCACTGTGGAGTGCA
This sequence comes from Seriola aureovittata, assembly GCF_021018895.1. NCBI lineage: Eukaryota > Metazoa > Chordata > Actinopteri > Carangiformes > Carangidae > Seriola > Seriola aureovittata. The sequence goes on along the minus strand of NC_079367.1, from coordinate 29,470,666 downwards.
CACACACGCGCGCACACACACACACGCGCGCACACGCACGCACACACACCTCTTAGTGACAATGGTGGAGAGCTCTAAGTGTTCAAAAGTGTGGTGAAGTGTTTTATATTTGATGGCAGAATCACAAGTGATCTCTGGAAATCCAGTGAAGGTCCATCACATACAGACAGAGAAACTTACATTTTTTCGACCGACTAGCTCGAATGGGATAGATAGATGAATCATGTGTCCATTATCTCATTGTTGATAATAATAATAAATAAACAATAATAATGAAATTATTTGATCACTTCCTTTGGCTGAGGTGTTGTACAGCCTGATGGCAGTTGGAACAAAGGATCTCCTGAACCTCTCTGTTCTGCAGCGCAGTGAGATGAGACGTTTGTTTCTGTAGCTGCTTCTCTGTCCTGCCAGAATGTTGTGGAGAGGGTGGTTGGTATTGTCCTCCATGTCCTCCATGGATGGCCTCCATCTTACATTGCATGTGTCTCTCTACAACAGTCCTGAGTGAATCCAGACTCCTGCCAAGCACAGACCCAGCCTTTTTTACCAGCTTGTCCAGTCTCTTTGTGTTCATGTCGGACATGCTGCTGCCCCAGCAGACTGCAGCATGAAAGAGTAAACTGGCCACCACTGATGATAAAACATGTGCAGCATTTCACTGCAGACATCAAGGGAAAACTGATGCAGCTCTGTCCTTTCTGGTATCTGTGTCCAGGTGCACATCTAGGTATTTATAAGTGTGCACCACGTCATTGTCCTTCCCTTGAATGTAGCTGAACTGTAGGGGGTCTAGTGCATGTTCAACCTGTGGCCTCAGAAGGTGGAGAAGCAGCCGCTCCAGGGTCTTCATGATGTGTGATGTGAGGGCCACTGGTCTGTAGTCATTTATCTTAGCCAGTCGTCCTACTTTAGGTACCTGAACAAGACATGATGTTCTCCACAGGACCGGGACCCTCTCTGTTTGAAGGCTTAAGTTAAAGATCCTCTGGAGAGGCTCAGCCAGCTGGGCTGCAACGTCCTTTAACAGCCTCGGACACACACCATCCAGGCCTGTTGCCTCTCCATGACGTAGCCTCTTGAGCTCCGCCCTCACCTCCTCGGCTGTAAAGGACAGGAGGCTTGACCCAGTGTGGAGGGAGTTGCAGCTGCAGTGTCAGGTTGTGGAGGAGATGCTGCAGGAGAAGCTGCAGCTGAAGCAGTGGGAGAGAGAACAGGTGAGGCTGTGTCACACCTGTTGTAGAACAGGTTGAACTCATTGGCCTAGTCCACATCACCTGATGTTGCCTGGCTGTTCTTCTCTTTATAGCCAGTGATGGTCCTCATCCCCTTCCACACCTCTCTGGTGTTGTTGTGCTGCAGCTTCCTCTCTACTTTCTTTTTGTAGTCCTCCTTCTCCTGCTTTAATCTCCTCTTCAGCTCATGTTGCAGACACCTGAGCTTCTCCCTGTCTCCATCCCTGAAGGCCTCCTCTTTCTGCTTGAGGAGGGTCTTGATGTTACTGGTGATCCAGGGTTTGTTGTTTGGAAAGCAGTGTACAGTCCTTGCTGGTATCACAGTGTCCATACAGAAGTTAATGTAGTCTGTGGTACATTCAACCATTCTATCAAGGTCAGGGTCCTTGCTGTTATCATTTTCCTGTGACTCCAACAGGACATTCCAATGTGTTCACTCAAAACAGTCTTTTAGAGACTCACTGGCCGAACATTAATGGATTATATTAAACATGAAAACTGAATATCTAAGCTAAATGTCTGCAGTCTAACAGAATCATTGAACCTGGTTCAGGTTCTGAAGTCGACTTACTTCTCAATCTGTCCGGCGCCGACCTCCTTCTTCTTCTTGGCTGGAGTCACTTCAGCAGGATGAAAGTTTTCCTGAGACACTGGAGCTGAGTTCTGCAGGAGGAGCAAAAAAATAAAACAAGGATGAGGAAGGAGGTAGGAGGACAGGAGGAAGAAGAAGGTGAAGACAGAATGAAAGACAGGAGGAAGATGAATTGAAAAACAAGAAGATGATGAAATGAAAGACAGGATGAGGAGGTATAAAAAAATAAAGGTCACACAGTTAAACTAGAATCACCTCCTCGTGGTTGTTGGCCTCCACCTCTCAGACTAGTTTCAGATTACATCCCTGTTTACCCAGAGTCATAGAAAATATTGTGTGAAATTTTGTCATAATTGCTGTGAGAAGTCTTGGGTAATGGCTAAAAGGTATTTTGTGATGTCACACTGACCTCTCAGCACAGAAATCTAATCAGTTCATCCTTGAGTCCTAATAAATGTTTGTGCCAAATTTAAAGAAGTTCCCTTAAGGCGTGACTGAGATCACATTCACGAGAACAGGACGGACAGACAGACAACCCCCCTGCTTTGACTGTCGCCGGCGTGGAGGCATTAAAACTGGACAAAGTGATAAGTTGAAAACCTGCTGTAAGGAAAGACAACATTAAATGTTAAAAGAGGAGAGGAATATATTTAAACTACATACTCTAACTGTAATTAGAGGAATTTGTCTGTCCACTGTTGATTTTCTCAACAACCGCTCATCTGATCGACTTCAAACTTTGCTTCAATGTCTCTACATGCTAGGTGAAGAAAAAGGCGGAACTACACTACAAAGGCAGAGCAGCACCTGGACAGTTTACCACGTGCACCTGCCAACGCAGGAAAGGGATCCAGCCCCTGGTGACAGCCACAGTTTGAACAAGCACCGCACCAGCGATAAATATCCTTCACAACTCTACTAAATGACACTGACCTGTCACCTGTCAGTGAGTTCATTTCTGAAATGATGAATTGATGTCATCCTTTCCTTCTCAGCAGCTTCAGAATAAAAACAGAACCTGAACCATCATCAACTCTCACCAGCTGGTTGTTGAGCAGTCTGGCCAGCCTCTCGTCGTCTTCTCTCCTCCTGCTCTCCTCCTGCACCAGCTCCTCCTCCTCAGCCAACAGTCTCTGGATGTACTCCTCACTGGCCCTCCTCTCCTCCTCGTCCAGCACCCGCTTCTCCTCTGTCAGCTGAAGAGACACAGATGTCCCTATCAGTGTTTTCACTGTTGATTCATCTGATAATCGTTTTAATAGATCCAAAGATAATCAGTCGACTGTGACAGAAAACTGAAACTCTTATGCCTGATTTTCTTTGATGTGTGATTACTTCTTGAGTACACCAAACATCCCTCTGAAACACAACAGTACAACAAACTGTTACATAGCAGTATTGTCTGGCTCGATCCCTGCTGTTGTCTCGACCTTCACTGTCAGACTGAGAAACTCAGAATGGAAAATAGAGGCAAAACTCACTTTAGAGACCTGGTCCTCGTATTCCTGCCTCAGCTCTCCAGGCCGACTCACTGTGGGAAAAAACACTGAGACTACACACACACACACACACACACACACAGACACACACATCACACACACCACACACACAGCGTCTGATTTATTTCCTGCAGTTTGAGCTTCTCAGAAACAGATATTTCAACATGGCTGCTGTCAGAGGATCAGTTTCTGACTGTGTTTACGTTAAGCGTTGATGTTAGCGTAGTGAAGAGCTCAGTGAAAAGTCTCAGGTCGTGTTGGTGTAATTACAGGAGGACTAAAACATGGAGACTAAGTTAACACAGCAACTACACCAATACAAACTAAACACGTCACCCCTGCAGACTGTCAGTATTATGGGATGTACCTCCCGGGTCACCCTCGTCCTCCTGCCCTGTGAGTCGGCGTTCACACTGTGAAGGGAAGCAGATCTGGATCTGCCTCCACAGCTGCTGGTTAACCAGCGTGTTGTTCCTGCTGTTCAGTCGGGCCCAGGTGGAAACTCTCTTCCTGCACATGGGACAGCATAGAGTGGTTTTGTCCACCGTCTCCAGGAAACAGCCCTGAAACAACAAAGACAGAGACATCTCGTCTTCATTAACTTCACCAACATCTGCCCCATAAAGATCCATCATTTAGATCAAACCCTGTTCTGTCAGTTGACGTGTTGTTTATTCATTGTGAGACAGAGAAACACAGATCCGTTAAAATGACTGTGTGAAGTGTGATCTTCACTTTCTCCTCAATGGCGTGATGATTTTTATTTCTGTCAGTGACAATCAACAAAGACAGAGTGAAGCAGAGTGAAGGTAAAGACCTGCAGCATCCGATGACTCTGCTGGATCTAACGAACTGCGATCAGATGATCGTTTGTTTGAAGAAGAGTGTCCACTCGTACGGAGATATTACAGAGTGATGTGTCTTCACTCACAGACAATCTTTGGCAGAGTCCAGTCAGTGGCTCAGAGAGAGTCAGAGGTGAACTGAAGAATTATCGAAATCACAGAATGGTCAGATGTAACATTCGGATCACAGGAGATGTTTCTTTGATTAAAGTAAAACGTGTCACAACATGTCATCATAAATGAAGCAGTGTGGTACTACAGATATGTGAGGGAACATGTATTTGGTACAGTGCCAACAAAAATCACATCATCGTCATCTTTATATTTCACATTGAAGTCATGACTCATCACAATAACTGCCAAACTAATCACAGTATGATTTTTTCATATTGTTCAGAGAGAGCACATTAACCAACACACTCAGGTTTCACTGGACCCTTGAATGAGCTACAGCTGTTAAAAACTACCACTGATAATGTCATCACTTTAACCAAGGAAGCTGCTGACATCACCAGACCAACCCCTGAGAAATTAAAGATTACATAAGAAATTTGTTAATGAATCCGGGTGTTTTTCTAACTGGGGGTGGGGGGTGTTTCTTCATGAATTGGTTATAAAATGTGGTCTGTTCCTCATCTAAGTCAATGGTATTGTAAACCCAATGTGCCTAAGCTAATACCACATAAACAATGATAACTTTTCTTGTCTTTATTATCATACCCATTACACATTCACAGTGATGCTGGAAAAAAGTAAGTGAACCCTTGGACTTAATAACTGGTTGAACGTCCTTTGCCTCCTTCTGACGAGGTTTCAGTATGTGTTACCTTGCAGAAGGTGTGTGTACAGGGAAGTGTAACTGGCTCCATGAGGATCTCCAGACACACAGGACAGCGGCAGTCATCCAGAGACAGTGGACCTCCTCTCCTCACCCTCTCCTCCTTGTCTGACACAGAGGTCACCTCCATGTCTGACACCGGGGCCATTGTCATCCTCCTCTGTAGTCAGTCACAGCTCTGCAGGGAGGAACAAGGACTCAGATCAGCCTGGAGGAGAAACCTGGGTCACAGACTTCACATACAGACCACATTGAGATAAAAGCTCAGTCCTGGTCTACTCTTTTAACACCAAATTGAGCATGTATGTGGATTTTTGAAACACGGGTAAAGCTACTAAAAAGGTGATTGACTCCTTTCCCACTGGCAGTAGATGAGTTTCTGTTTTTCTGCTGTCTCACGTTCAAGATCACAAACGTGCCATAAAACACTGAGTAAACAGTAGAAAGCAGCATAGAGGCCTGTGTCTAAGTTACAGCACAGAAGAAAGACGTTATATATACATATACACACACACACACACACACTTAAAGTTATGTTAATGTTTAATCTTGCAGTGTCAAGTTTCCATCACTGCTGACTGAGCTAGAGCCAATGAATACCTGTGACTACTGCAGTCACGTGACCCGGGACTGAACGCTGATTGTACCCTTTCACACTGGAAAAAAGACGTATCTTTGTGTTTTTTGTCAACTGTCAAAGGGTCTTTACATCTTACTGAGGCCACAATGACTGGTCACCACAATGGAGTGTGTCACACGCGCCGTCCATCAACACACACACCTCTGGATCAACAAATTGAATTTTAATACAACACACTAAGGACATAGGTGGAAGCTGTAGGGACCAGTGAGACCAGTCAGCTGACAGCTGTCCAGGTGTATAGCCTAGTGAACAGCTCTCGAGCCTGTTACATGCCAACCTGAGTCCACATTTGTGTGTTATATAAACATCAGGTCTTTGTTTTAACTTGTGATAGCTGGTGATAATGTGATGGTTTGAGAACTACACACACCTGAGGCCTGTACTACAAAGCAGGATTTGAGGTAAGCAAAGTAACTTCAGGTTTAGCTGTGGGTTTTCAGTCCTTTGATAGTGGTTCACTTCACTTAAGTCTTACAATCATTCAATCTTACATTAACATGCTTGTTTAACTTAATGTCTACAGTCTATAGATGATCATGATGATTCAAATCCATAACACCAGCTAATGAAGCATGTACCACACAACAACTTTTGAAGTCAGGGCTCACCAACAAAGTATTCAAGAGCAAAACTGCCAGCACATCAAACCCACAGATGCAAACAACAGACCGTCATTTCCACTCAAATGCAGACCCACACAATGCTGTAGCAGAACCAAAAACACTATCAACCTAACAAAGAAGTGGGTAGATATGTTACCACCATACAATATCTAGGCCTGTGCCTGACTAACATTAAAGGAATAGATCAAAATAAACATTTCACATCATCTCATTCAACATTCCATATAGTGTACTGTATACTGTACTGGCCCATATATCAAAATGAATGGAAAAGATAGGACGCAGTCTATTCGTTCAAAAGCCTAAATACCATCTTTTCCATTAATTCAGAAATGAAAAACATATGAATTTTATGGAAAAGGCCCTGTAGAGTATGAATGTTTTTTTTTTTTTTTATTAGACAGTTGACAAAGTTCGATTTTTGCGTGGTCTATGCCTTTAAGGAGTAGCTAGGGTAATGTTTCAGTCCTTAACCTCCTAAGACCCGAACTCTTGCATGGCGTGCATTTTTAATTTCTCTTTGCTATTTAGGCTGATTGGGACCTGAGAAAAATGATGTCCACATATGCGGACATTAGTTTTAAATTTCGATTACTGAGTGGCAGTATAATATCCTCATATGTGGTCACCAGGCCCTTGTTGAGAAAAAGTTAGTATTGTGGTCTAGAGAACCCAAAATGTGAGGTCCACATATGTGGACGCCAGGTCCTAGGAGGTTAAAGTAGTATGACCTCCACCTGCTTGCTTACTGCCTTTATGACCTCCCTCTGCTTCCCTAATGTAATAACACATACATTTAAAAGTCACCATCACCCATATTATCCTGCTCAGTATTAAGCCTGCATGACAACCACAGAAAATACACACTGAATTATCATCTCTAAGTCCTAATTCTTACAAGTTTCAACTTACTCTTCTTTTGGCACCAAAAAGTGCTGAATATGACCTCTCCTGCTTATGTTGACTCTGTGAATGAAATCTAATCTGAGTTCAATAAAGTAATTATGCCTTTGAACTAATATAATACACAGTGGCGGAAGAAGTATTCAGATCCTTTATCTAAGTAAAAATACCAATACAGCAATGTAAAAATACTCCTTTACAAGCAAAAGTCCTGCATGAAAAATCCTAAATCCTATTTAAGTAAAAGTACATGAGTATTAGCAGCAAAATGTAATTAAAGTATTAAAGTAAAAGTCCTTCTGACTGATGTATTATTATACATTACATCATTAGATGATTGATAATGAAGCATCAGTGTGTCAGCAGCATGTTACTGCTTAAAATACTTAATATAACAGGGTCACCAGATAAATCTGAGGGGTTAAAGATGCCTAATCAGAGAGGAAAGAAGAAAAAAGTTTTGGTTCACAAATCTGTTTTCAATTTAGACTTGTTCTCTAATCTTTGACTTTTGGTGAGATGTTTAATCATTTCAACATTAATGGAAATTACAACATATGAGAAGTTTGGAGGAAAAAAAAAATCAGTTTTTGGTGAACTGTTAACAATTCAAACTTCTGGAATAGGACCCTGATTAAACACTGTTTTTCATAAGATGTAAGAAGCTAAAAAGTTGAAATGTACTTAATGACTTTCCACCACTGCTAATACAATTACTAAGCCTTCATCATACATTTATTTTAATGTTAATCAATTACCAAACCAGATAAAACTCCTGAATTCCTAGGTGAAAACCAAGGGGGGTTTTATTAAAGACCTAATACCAAAAAGGTAAAAGACTGACTAAGCCACCACAGCCACACAAGACTATTAACATGAAATAATAAACTCTATATTGATGTCAAAACTTATTTTTACAACAACTAATCCCTCACTGTCTCACTGCTCATGACTGAGCACCAGTGTTTGCCAACATTAGATATTGGTAATAAGATAACAAGCTAACATTGGAAACGAATGGGCGCTATCAGCTAGCTAACATTGGTTAGCTAAACTGTAAATTGAGGCAAAGGTTAGAAACAAGATAATGTACAGTGAACAGGGAACCCAAATGTTAGGTTTAGTTAAACCTGAACCTAAAAGCTATCCTGGGCATGTTGAACTGGCTTCGTAGTACAGGCCGCAGTTGTTTGTGGATAATACCCGGAAATAACACACACGGTGTTTGTGGTAAATACGTCGTTAATTCAACAATTCTTGTTAGTCTGACGGAAACGTTTTTTAAGTTAAAAGAGACAAACTGCAGAGTTTGAACTGACAATCGATAAATAGTTTCGCTTGTTTAGCAACCTCAGTCTCGGATCAGGTTACAGCCAATGGGGCTAAAGGTTTAGCTTCTTTAGGCCACTGTTTCTGACGGAGCTAAAGTCCGTTTATACTTCACGGCAAGTTAATGGGCCAGATGTAAACGCCTGTCCACTGGTCCTCATACTGTCTCTGTAAAACTCACCCAAGCTCCGTTGCCCTGGACGTCTGTAACTTCAGCTGATGCTAAAGTTAGCTTCAGGCTAACAGTCAAACTGCAAACCGTAACAACACCCCTTTGGACAGGTCACAGCTCCGCCGGGCAGCTCACTGTGACACCACGGGGCTTCATGTTTAAAGAGTCTTGTGCCTAACAGAGACTCACCGGAGGCTAAACGGGTTTACCGGAGGTTAACCTGTTAGCACCGAATACCCGCGTGAATGAACAGTTCGTACAGTGCGCTTGCGCCCCACAATCCTGGCGCTGCCTTAAAGGAGTAGGGTGTTCCTGCAGAGCTGGTACTGCAGGGACATACTATTGCCTTAAAGACTCGTACATTACAGCTCAAGTCCAGAGAACCAGCAAAGTGCCGGGACATGATCAACATTGAATATGTGATGAATTGAAAATCATATCAATCAATATTTACATTAATATAAACCTTGAGTTTATAGTTGCAGACTTTCTCCAGCTTATTAAAATTAAACTTTATTTGCTTTAATCAAACTGTGGTAGTGTCATTTTTTGTCCTCTCATCCAAAACTAAATATTTAAAATCTGACAAACACGATGATAAATGTGTTAAAACACAAACATAACATAAACATGTTTAAATTCATGATTTGTCTCTTTCTTAAATCTTCACACACTATAACAAGTCAGTTATATTACATTTCATTGTATATTTTCTCGTTAATGTAGTTATTATCTCTTCATGATTATAAATGAGAAACAGTAAAACTACAACACTGGAGATGTGTGATTTTCTGCTATAAAAACCAAATGTTTTTATTTTCCATTCTGATCCTTTACATTTTCTGTACAAAATAAACACATTAGTTTATTTTTCAGATGGGCTGTATCAGTGTAGGACCTACTTGTGTCATTCAACCTTTAATATGATTTTTAAAAAAGCTCTGAAAACAAAATTCAGCTGAAACAAACATGGAAATGTGACATGAGGAAATATGAATGCAATAACAGATTCTATGAACAGTCACTTCACTCTGATCTTCAGTGTTTGGAAAAATGCATATGATCATCTTTTACTCCATCATCAGGTTCACTCTCCACCAATGACTGTATCTATCAAAATATAAATGTACCAATCAAATGTCTGGAAAAGCACCCAGGAGAAGTGGATCAGTCCAGGCAGCAGCTCGATTGCAGTACACTTGAGAAGGATGTCTATGAACCAAACTCCATTCTGAAAAAAAATTGTTTATTGCTGCATGAATGAAACAGGGTGCAAAGTGTTAATTTAGTAATTTTCAATTATTACAGATTTTCAGCAAAACGCAGCAACAGTTCTTGATGTCAGCTGTAGTGTGAGTGTTGAGCTCAGTTTACAGTAAACTCTTCAGAATCAGGGTGAAACCACAGACCAGTCATCCCTAAAAACAAGATGCTCAAACTATAAACTATTGTCCAGCCAAGGCTTTGTACTTCTGATCTCTAAAATCAGTTGTCAGTTTTTTTTTTTGTTTTTTTTAACATATTCAAAATAATAAATCCCTTAAAAAGGAACATGTTTGGATTGTTTCAGTTGGATATCAGAAACTTCACATCTGTGTATTGAATACTAGGAGGATGGATACACTGTTGTTGACCAAGACATAGTTTCAGCGGTGAGTCTGTGAGTCAGATCTGTTTCCAGTCTTGATGCTAAGCTAAGCTAACCACTGACTATGCACTGAACACAGACATGAGACTGACGTCGACCTGCACTTTTCTCTTAGAAACAAAGAGAAGATGAGTAGAACCTTACTGATTCTTACTGATTGTTTAATCTTTAATGACCTTTTTGATCCTTATTGAGTTCTAATAAAGATGTCATGTGTTACTGGTTTGTGAACTCCTGTGTCCAGGGGAACTCATCTCTGTGTTTTCCGCGCTTGCTGCAGGACTCGAGCGTGCTCAGACTGTCGTCTCCACAGCGGTGTTTCTTGAGCTGCCGGGAGTCAGAGAAGCCCTGTCTGCAGAGGTTGCACGAGTACAGCTTCACGCCGGTGTGGATCTGCATGTGAGACTTGAGCTGGTTGGACTGCCTGAACTTCCTACTGCACACCACACACTGGTAGGGTTTCTCTCCGGTGTGGACCAGCAGGTGGCGGTGGTAGTTCTGCGGCGTCCTGAACTCTTTCCCACACTGCTCACACCTGTGAGGTTTGACTCCAGTGTGCAGCAGCTGGTGCTGCTTCAGCTGCGACGAGAGCAGGAAACCTTTCTGACAGACGCTGCAGACGTACGGTCGGTCGCCACTGTGCTGCCTCATGTGGTACAGGTACAGGTGTCGCAGGTGGAAGGACTTTCCGCAGGTGTCGCAGGTGAACTCTTTGTTCTCTGCGTGGCTCTTCTCGTGCGTCCTCAGCGTGGTGCTGCTGCTGAAGCTCTTCAGACAGATTTTGCAGCTGAACAATTTGACCCCGGTCGGCCTCCGTCTCCCCTGCCCTGCATCCTTCCCTCCATCTTTACTGTCGTGAACAAGCTGCTGGTGTTTCTGCAGCTGACAGTTGTAGAAAAAAGTCTTCCCACACAGATCACACATGAATGGCTTTTCCACACCATGAACCAGCATGTGGGTCTTCAGAGCCCAGGTCCCTGTGAACCCCTCCCCACATTTATCACATCTGAGACACAAAGACAGAAACACAGGATGTTAAAGGTGGAAAGTGAGTGAGAGTGAGTTTGTTTCACAGAGTGTGAAACTGTAATCTTCTCTTTCCTGTCAGCTCTCTACACTCCACATTAACAGCAAACATACATTATAGAGAAATACATTTACAGATGGAATTAGTAAAATCTTTGACTGAAACCAACATCTCACACTTTTAAAGTCTTACGTCTTAAGGTCCAAAGTTTTGAAGTCTAAAGGTGTAAAGTCTAAAGTTTTAAAGTACAAAGTTATGAGGTCTAAAGTTTAAAAGTATTCGTTATTGCATCATTGATTTTCCACAATAAACAAAAGGTTGTGATATCAGAGCTGGAAGTGTAACCGCTGATAATTTTCAGTTCTTTTCGGCACAGACTGACTGACTGACTGACTGACTGACTGACTGACTGACTGACTGCACTTCTACCACTTCTCAGTGGAGTGCCGAGCCACAGTCTACCAAGCCGCTCTAAGACTGTCTTGCTCTTTTGCGCTCACGGCTGCCATGGCCTTGTCACTGTGTCTGGTGAATGGGTCTTCTATCCAACTCTACTGTGCATCTGGGATGGGAAAGTATTCGCACAGCTGGGTCTTTAAACCTTGCAGGTGCTCTTTAATAGCTTTGGTCACGGTGATGGGAAGCTGAATCTTTTCCTTTGACTCAAAATCTGTCTCTCTTAACCCACAGCTCCAGTCTTCTAATGGTTGCTTTGACTTTATTCTGGACATTAAATATGTTCACTGCTGTTCCCTGGAGGCCGAGGTTAAGTCCATTTAAGTGGCTGAAAGTATCGGCCAGGTAACCCAATATAGCAAACCACTCAAAATCTCTGAAGCAATGTGCCAGTTCAAACTTTGTGTCCAGAAAAAAAACCTGCATCTCATCACATAACTCAAAAAGTCAACTTCTTCTTTTTCGTTTGACAGGGAGAGGTCATTTGTTGATTCACCATCTGTCTCTTAACTCTCTTTCCATTTAATTCTTCCTGTTGCAAACCAGCTATCCATTTTTATTCTCCATTTTTTTTTCATGGATGTGACCTTATAGTGCGCAATCAGACTGAGATAGCAAACAAGTACAGGTGGGGTCCGTCAGCAAAGTGGTCAGGTCAGCCACAACATTAAAGTTCTAATCACTGGCTCATCAACAGGAAAAACAAAACACAAATACCAAAAACAAAACAAAAACAATGAAAGGAGTTTTTAAAAATGTTTTTAAAGATTATTCAGTTTTAAAACATTTACATCCACCTCCATTGTGTGTTAAGTTGTGTTGTGTCATGTTGGTTGCTGTGAGCACCTGAAGGGTTTCCCTCCATTGTGTTGTGTTGTGTTGTTGTGAGTACCTGAAGGGTTTCTCTCCGTTGTGGAGGCGCAGGTGTCTCTGGAAGTTGTACTTTAGTCCGAAGCTCAGCCCACAGGTCTGACACATGAAGGGTTTCTCTCCGGAATGAACCACTCGGTGCTGAAGCAGACCCATCCTACACTTGAAGGCCTTGTCGCATTCGCTGCATTTGAAGGGCCGCTCCTCTGAGTGTGACCTCTTGTGGACGCGCAGGTTGCTGGCAGTGGAGAAGCTCTTCCCGCAGGTCTGGCAGGGGTACGGCCGGGCACCAGTGTGGACCGTCTGGTGCTCTCGGAGGCTCTTCTTCCTGGTGAAACTCTTCCCACAGACGTCGCACATGAAGGGCTTGACTTTGGCATGCGACACCTCATGATAGCGGAGGGCGCTGGAGGTGGTGAAGGTGCGGTCGCAGGTGTTGCACTTAAGCGGCGTCTTTTCATGGCGATGAGATGCCTGGTGGACTCGGAGCTGCCGCAGCAGTCTGAACTTCCTGTCACATTGGTTGCAGCGCAGCAGCTTGTCGGGGTCGTTCTCCTGAGCCTCTCTCAGCTGGTGGCTCAGCTGGTGTTTCTGCAGAGTCTTGGCCTTGTAGAAACCCTTATCACAGGAGCTGCAGGGGAAAGGTTTGAGGTGGCAGGACACATGTTTCCTCAGCTGGTGTTTCTGGTGGAAACCTTTGTTACAGAGCTCGCAGAAAAACCTCTTCTCTTTATACAACTCCCGCCTTTTCCTCCTCTCCACCTCCTTCTGCTCCTCCTCACTCAGACCTGCAGAGAAACAGGATTTACATTAAAACACACTCAGAGCCAGGAAACAATAATTAAAACATCACCATAAACAAAACCTGGTTCATTTCTATCAGTTCACTATTGAAAATGTTACTTTAATCACCCCCCACCTGGATGAGATACACTCATTGATCACTTTATTAGGAACACCGTACTAACACTGGGTAGTTCCTCAGTTCTTCATGTCATGGATCCAGCAGATTTTGGAACTTTCCTCTGAGACTCTGCTCCATGTTGACATGATGCATCACATCATTTCATTCATGCTGCCAATCTGTTCTACCACATCCCAAAGGTGTTCTACTGGATTCACGTCTGGAGAGTGGGTGGGTGGGTGTGGTGTGGGGGTCTTCTGCTGTTGTAGTCCATCCACCTCAAGGTTGGACGTGTTGTTCACTCTGAAGCTTTTCTGCTCTCAACAGTTGTTGTCTCTTATCAACACAGAGCTGCTGCTCACTGGATGCTTTTGTTGTTGCTCCATTTTGAATAAAAACTCTAGCGGCTGTTGTGAGTGAAAATCCAGGAGATCAGCAGTGTCAGAAACACTCAGACCAGTGTCTGACACCAACAATCATGTCAAAGTCACTGTGGCACATTTTTCCTCGTAAGGAAGCTCCTCACATTGATCTGCTTCTGCCACGATTGGCTGCCTGGATAATTACACAAATACGCAGATGTACAGGTGTTCCTAATAAAGTGCTTCACAGGAGTGTTGGTGCCCCTCTAACAATAACTTGATTTCTTCACCTGACTTCTGTGAACCTTTTAAGATATTTTTTTTCTTTATTAAAATAAAAAACAAACAAAAAACAAATCAGATCGCAGACTGACAGCACCCGCCTTCACAATTCACCTGTCCCGTACTTCACCTTCATCTCGCCCTTTGGATGTGGTGCCTGCAAGATTACTGAAGGAGACTGTGCTGACTATTGGTCCTTCCATTTTATCAAGTGTAAACAGACTCTGTCCCTGCCTATTTTAAAAACTGTTCATATCAAACCTCTCATTAAAAAACCCAAACTTGGATCCTACCACTCTGGAGAAAGTGTTGTGTTCAAACAGTTACAGTTAAATACATTTAACAAATAATAATCTATTTGAAATATTCCAGTCTGGCTTCTGATCATTCCACAGTACTGAGACAACTATCCTTAAAGTTTGTAATGACCTTCTATTGACTGAAGATGAAGGTGATTGTTCGATCTTAGTTTAAACATCATTTTCCACAGAAGACCACAACATACCCATCGACAAATTGGAGAAGTGGGTAGGAATCACGTCCTCTCTATCTAACAGATGCTTCTCTGTCGATGGCTGGCTCTGTCTCATCCTCTGCCAACGTACCCTACGGTTTAGTCCTCACTCAAATCTTGGAGTAATCTCTTGAGTTTCGAACCCGAGGTGAGGAAAGTTGTGCAGCAGTTTTTATCATATACAGCCAAGGTTAAGTTTTTCATTTTATCCCCAGATCTGGAGAAACTCATCCGTGCTTTTATTTCATCCCACCTCGACTAATGTAACTGCATCAACTCAGTCAGAAAGTCTGAGACCCTCTGGTAGTTCAGTTAGCCAATCCAAGGTCTAGGTGGAAAACCAAAGGAGACGGGGCTTTTGCTGTCAGGGCCTGTAAACTTTGGAACAGTCTTGTTAGGTTTTATTTCACTTGTTTCTTTATAAATATACCTGGTTTTCTCAAACCCACTGAGGAGTCTAGGTTGACCAAGTTTTGATTGGTCAGTTGGTCCCAGTTAAAAAAAAAAAAAAAAAAAAAATCAAACTGCACAGGAAGTGGCACAGTCACAGACATTGTTTACACAGCTGGTCTCTTTGGATATTAGATTGTGATGACATGTCAGCAGGAAATCCAAAGTGTGGATAACTGAGAGGCTACAGAACGACGAGAGAGGGTGACACACAAACTCTCACACTCCCACTACAGGGTTTTTGTTACAAGTTCACAGGTCTGATAATTGTGTGATATTTTGAAACATATCACTCTCAGACTGGTGGTTATTGCGACACATTCAGAATCATTACAGCCTTGCTGGTGTTGTTTACAGGCACAAGCTTGTAAAATATGTATTTTAAAAGGCTCATTATTAAGTTTTTGTATTTCTCTACAATGTAGCTTAGTGTTAGCATGCTACATATAACATTTTCTCAGCCCTGGACTTGAACACTTCTCTGATGCTCCCACAAATTCACGTTTAAATAAATAAATTAATATCATAAATGTGCGACGACCAGTCTACTAACATCTTGAACTAATGACCACCAGTTGACCAGAAAAATCTTTGGTCGGGTTCAGCACAAGAAGAGAAATACATCTAGTTTTGAGACCCTCTGAATCCCACTCAGTAAAATGTGATGTCCTCTCAGACTCTTACCTGTCTCACCTGGTTGACTCTTTTCACCTTTCTCTTCAACAGTTTCCATCTTCATCTCTGACTCCTGAAAACAGAACAGCAGTGACTCTACTGTTACAGGTCTTAAACACTAATCACACAAACATAAGTCCTGTTTTATAAACTTCAACCACTTTGTTTATCACATCTGTTACAGTTGCAGTAACAAAGACAGAGCATGAACCATTGATTATTGAATGGTGATCAACAGTAGGTTCATAAACATGGACTGATCATTATTATTTATCATATCATTTATTTATATATGATAATCAAGATTACATTTTTCCCAGAGCGTTGCCGTCGGGAAGTTTCCTTCTCTGGGATACAAAGGTATGGGGTCAGAATCCAGACAACTGACATTCTTCTTTGGAAACAATTTAGAAATTCTTTCATTAGCCATCCAAATCCTTGCAAGCTGCTGTGAGTCTGTTCACACCTGAAGGTCTAGTTCTTATCATCAGAGCAAAGCACCTCCTCTCCTGACACCCTAACATGTCTCACTAGCTCTTACTATGAACTTTCACTGCACTTCTTTACCTGATCTCCTTCACTTACTGAATAGATGTAGTACTTAGTACTTACACCAATGTTTCTACTGCTCTGAAGCTTTGGTGATGTCCCTCACTGTGAGTAACTTTGAATATATGAGTCTGTTGAATCAGTAACTGCTAAATCATTTAAAGGTCACTATGGCTGATATGATTTGTTGATTGACAAAAAATAAATACTATAATAATGAATTAAAAAAAAAAAAATCTCTGGTGTCACTAAAGTGATTTCAATGTGTCACCTTGAACTGTGATCAGCATTTCTCACTATTCTGACATTTTACAGACTAAACCATTCATCATTTAATCAAGGCAGATTGATCAATACCTATATTAATCAGGTCACCTGATTCCCTCTCTCAGTAACAACTTTGCTGGTATTTAAATAACATTAAAGTCTCATACAGATGCTATTATTTTGTTTTTCGGTCCATGTGAATCCAAGCCCTCACTTCCTGCTGATTTTTCACATTAAGAGCATCCCAGGAAAAGGGACAGCTAATGCCCTTTGAGCCACAGACATTGTCCCTCCTGGACAACCTGTACTATGAAGCCTGTTATCAAGTGGCTCAGTTAACCCTGGGTTTACCTGTCCGGTTACGAGCGCGTTCCTGTGAAAGAGTCAGTTGTTAATTATAGTAAGTTCTTAATATGTCTGAGAAGACATGCTAATACTTGCCGGTAAATTTGGTTGTAGCAACGTCCAAAAGTGATAATCAACAAGCTGAAATGTGAACCATATAATTAAATAACTGTAATAAAAAAAATATTTCTACATCTAAATATAATGACTCTTAAAGTCAGAGTAAAAATATATTGTACATAAGTGCAAGAATTATCATTACGTTTGAGTATTTTCGCTCTTTTGTCTGATGATGAACAAACTGTTATGAACATGTGAAGCAGAGAGAACATTTAAAGTTAATGTCAGACTGTTTCTGCTGCAGAGAGGAGAGAAAGAGAAGAGGAGAGGACTAGTTGATGTCTGATGAGTCAGCCCATCTGAAATGTTAATTTTTAATCATGGAAATAATTAACAGCGTGTGGTTTTTATTTCCAGTTGTGGTCACAGAGTCTCCTCATGCTATTATGAAAAAGAGAGTAAAAGCTTCATCACTGTCAGGAATCCTGTCGGATTAAAGAATATCTGTTCAATTAAAATGAAGCTATAATAGTAATTATATAAGCTATTTATTTAGCGTGATAAACACTCAGTGCTTTTTCTTTTTTTTTTTTAGAAGCTTTGTTTTAAAACTAGAGAGGACACATGGAAACCTCATACAGGAAAACTATTCCACTGATTTTTTACATTTTATATCTATAACTCGTTTATATTGATCACTTTATTGTAAACTCTTTTGTCCCCTCTTCTGTACTACAAAGAAGGATTTGAGGTTATCGAGGTCACTTCAGGTTTAACTGTGGATTTTCAGTCCTATGATGGGGGTTCACTTGTTACCGGAGTAAATCACCATGGTAACTTACGCTGAACTCCTAACCTGCTCTGACACAGGTTAACCTAGAGGATCAGATCAAAACCTGTCAACAGCCAAACTACTGACCAATCAGATACCTGGAAAAACTGAGCCTACAATCCTACAGGATCCTGACAGGGACAAAAGACTTTACAATAAAGTGATAAATAATAACAAGTAGCAGATATTTATGTAAATCAGTGGAATCGTTTTGCTGTTCCAGACCTTACATGTGTCCACTCTGGTTTTAAAACAGAGCTTCTAACAAACAGAGGAGAGTTTATCACTCTAAATAAATACATAATATCTATTATTGCTTCATTTTAATTGTAAAATATTCTTCAATCCGACAGGATTCCTGACTGTATTGATGCTCTTACTCTTCTTCCATCACCGCAGCTGATGATAGAAGAAGACTCTGATGATAGGTGGAAATAAAAACTAAACCTCTGATGTCTGATAAGAACAATGATCCGCATCCTGTTGAATATTTCCCATGATTTTAAATTTGATTTATAATTTTTAAACATTTCAGTCAGGCTGACTCATCAGACATCAACTACTCCTCTTTCTCTCCTCTCTGCAGCAGAAACGGTCTGACATTAACTTTAACTGTTTTATCTGCATCTCATGTTCATAATAGTTTGTTCATCATCAGACCGAAGAGAAAATACTGAGTAAGAAACTTAATAATTCATCCACCTATTTACAATATATCCTTAATCTGACTTTAATAGTCATATTTACAAATATTTCCTTTATCCTAGTTATGTGATAACACATTTCACCTTGTTGACTATAACTTTTTGATGTGGTTATAACCGAACTTACCCTCGTATCAGCGTTTCTTCTAATATGATATTGAGTACTCAATATATGGTTGTGACGATGCTGCTTATAATTAACAACTCCGCCTCTTTCACATGAACGCGCTCGTAACCGGACAGGTAAACCCAGGGTTAACTGAGCCAGGTGATAACCTGCTTCGTAGTACAGGTTGTCAGGACGGTCAATGTTAGGTTCACTTAAGTCACATAACTGAAAGGAATCCTGGGTATGTTGATCTTGCTTCGTAGTACAGAGGCATGTACTACGAAGCAAGTTCAACATCTCCATGATTATAAATGAACATTTCAGTCAGATGTAATTCAGTCTTTTCTTTTCTCCTCTCTGCTTTGGCAGCAGAAACAGGCTAGCATTGTTTTTACCTGCATCACATGTTCATAATAGTTTGTTCATCATCAGACAAAGAGCGAAAATATTCACTCAGTAATTAAGGAAGTAACTTAATGATAATTCATGCACTTATTTACAGTATATACTCGGTTTGACTTTATTGATTGGAAAATATTTCTAACGTGTCTTTTTATTCCACTCGTGATCATATTGTCCACATTTCAATTTTTTTTTATATCACTTTAACCTCTGTGTAACCGCTAATTTACTGCCAGGTATCAGCGTTTCTTTTCATATCATATTAATAATTTATTCATGGTTCTGATGATGTTGCTTATTATTAAAACTCTCCCTCTGTCACATGAACAAGTTTGTAGCAGGACAGGCAAACCCAGGGTTAACGAAGCCAGGTGATAACCAACTTAGTAGTACAGGTTATCCAGGACAGTCAATGTTGGGTTCAGTGAAGCCAGTTAAGTAAAAGTTATCCTGGTTATGTTGAACTTGCTTCGAAGTGCAGGCCTCAGGTGAGACAACAGGTAAACCTGGAGGACCTGAGCAACTCACATGAACAGAAAATAAAGCAGATGGGGTCAAAACTCAATATAAAGCTGAGTATGATGATAACGTAATTAACCAACAGGTGCAGCTTCATGAGTTGAACCTGTGTAAGAATATTTAAATCTTATAAGTGTGACACTGTTGTATTGTATTGAACAATATCGATCAGTACTGATTATCTGACTTACATCCACAGCTGGTTCTTCTTCATGTGTGGGCAGGTACTCACTGACTGTCACTGATACACCTGTGAGCTCACTGGTTAGCTGATCATTAACCACAGGAAGTGATGTCATGTGTGACTGGATCGAATCTGGTGATCCATCAGCGTCTGTGGAGATCTGAATCGATTCTAAAACCACTTGAGTCTCAATGTCAGCCAGACCTTGACCAGGGGGATGGTCTGGTTTCTCCTGCAGCACCTGGGGGCAGGTGCTGCTCTGCCCTGCGATAGGTCCGGGAAGCGGCTGGCTCTGTCCTACAATTGGTCCAGGGAGTGGCTGGCTCTGCCCTGCGATTGGTCCGGGGAGCGGCTGGCTGATGATGACCAAAGGGACCTGAGGGCTGCTGCTGCTGTGTGTGGGTTTGGTGGAATTTAGGATGGCCATGGCAAGAGCTGCAGGGTTCGCAGCTTGCTGCTTGATGTCCAGTGACAGAGAGGGGCCACCTGTAAGATTCAGTTCATCAGGAAATACAGTCAGATAATGCATTATGTCAAATTCAATTTCAGAATAAAAGTCAGATGATTACTATGTCAGATTTAATTTCAGAATAAAAGTTAGATGATAAATATGTAAGATGATGTGAAGGAAAATTATGAGTTTTACATTTTGTTTACACTGGGCTGTTAAAAGTAATAAGGTCTGTTTTCACTGTGTCTGTATTCTGGGGATAAATTCACAAAGTTCAGTTAGTTGAAAGCTCTGAAATAAAGTAAGTTAACCTTTGGCCTTAGGTTATTAACATGTGATGCATGTGATTCATGTTGAACTGAGCATAATAATATAAATAGAAATATATATTGAATATTGAATGTGTATATATGCATATCGCAAATTGTGATTTTTTTTACACTATCTTCTTAATAGTTGTGTTCATCGATCTATCTACCTTATATTAAAAATAATAAAGGTGCACATTTTAATATCTATCTAATGAATGTTTAAAGTGTTATATACTGTTATATAATAGTCATTCATATTTCCTTGGAAATTTCTGACAGTGATGCTTCAGAAATATCCCCCCCCTCTCATGTTATGATACGTTCAGGCTCTCTGATGTCTAGATCACTGACCTGCTGGCTTGATCTTATAATGTGTCTGAGTTTGGTTCTTCTTGGAGTTGTTCTGGTTTTTAATTTCAGACTCCAGCCGTTTCACTTCGTCCTTCAGAGCTTCGGTTTCCTTCTCTAAATTCATGTACAGCTCTCTGAAAACTCCACAGATTTTACGAACTGCCTCTTTGGACATTACGTTAAGGACGGCGGTCAGCTGAATCTGTAAGAGACAAGACATGAGGTTTAAAAATAAAGTCTGTTCTGTGTTTTACCTCTGTATCTCTGGATATAGTATCAACCAATCAACTGTTAATCTGAAAAACACAGTGCCGCCACAGCGCCACGCTAGGTGCCTTTATTGCCATTATCTTTGTAATAATGTGACTGTCGAATAGGAACAAGTAAACTCTCCATATCCATTGTACACACACAAGAGACAACAATAGAGAGGTGAGGAGAGGGAAGTCAAGCTGCTAAGGGAGCTGGGAAGACAAAACAGCCTTTTCTCTGGAAGAAGTGCTTTTTCAGAGGTGGCGAGGCTGGAGATAGAACAGGAGCCACATCGATGCATGCCAGCACATGCCTGGCTGCTGGCTGCAAGGACGCACATAGAGAATAATAAGAGCAGCTGTTATGACTCACGCCATTCATTAGCAGTGTGTGTTGGCCTTTTCAAACGAAACGTGTTTTCATCTAAATTCTCCCCAAGGTTCATTTTTATAATCTAGACCTGCTCTCAAACATGAACCAAGCTACAGCTGAAACTATCAGTCAATCAAGTCATAGTCATCAGGTCATAGTCTACAATTAACTCACGGCCCACTTGAAAATGTCAAATATGTTGGCGGCCTACATTTCTGCTGTTGTTGACAGGTGATGGTAGCAACACTTAAGAACAGAATTTATAAATATTAAACTGTGATTAAGTGATGGATCATCTCTAGCACTGTCACCGCCTCCACAGGTGAAAGTATTTACCAACTGACATCAGCGTGTTTTTTGATCCTTCATTGCTAAGTAGACCTGTTAACTCTTTGCCTTATAACTCAGGTATGGCAGCAACTCGAAGGTAAATCAGCACTGTGTATTTGCCTTTACTTGTGTGTGCATGTTGATGTGTGGTTCTTTGCGTTTATAATTGTGAGGACAAATTTGGTAAAAAACTGTTATAGTGAGGTCATTTTGATGGGTCCTGTCAACTCTAAAGGGCTGTTGCACGGTCAAGATTTGGCAGTACCTAACAACACCCACATATACATTGACAGACACAAAAATACTATCACCACCTTATGGATATTAACTGTAAGTGTCTCAACTTGGCAACAGCTATTTGGAGACTCTATGTTAGACGGCTCTACTGCCACGAAGACCAATACACACAGGCACATTCAATATGTCTTCAGGAATTTTCTAGTTATTGAACTACAACCTGTCTAACGCCTCAGGTCTTTTATTCTGAAGATCAAAGACCAGAAATCGTATCATTCGCTTATTCTCAATTTCTTTCTGTCACTTTCTTAGTATCAATGTGATGTTGATTGTTAATAATAATCAGCTCCACGTGTTTATATTCAGTAAGTTTCCACATTACAAAGCCTCCTTCACTTTTGTTAATTCTGTTTTTAAAAAACCTGTTTGATGTTGTCTAACACAAGATGGCAACCGACACTTTTTATAAGGTTCTTAGTTACAAAGTTATGAACAGCAAAGTTATGTTGTCTGTTCAGTTTTACTTAAGTTCACACCGTAAAGTAATTTCCACGCTAAATGACACATTAACGCGATGTTTGCGGTTGTAACCGTTACAACCAAAGGAGGAAGTGACGGCGGATTTTCCTCCGAAGTTCGAGCACTCTCAGATGACCTACCCCCGTCTCCTCTAAACTGGCTATTTTGTTTTACCATCCGTCCTCACCCGGGTGTTTTCGCCGTCGGTCCCGCGTTGTCCAAGTCTCTGCTGCCATACGGAGACCACAGCCTCCACCGCCGCCTCCATTATCAGCTCCGTCTGCCCAGAGAAAGTTCTCACCGCCGCCATGTTGGTCCGTCCCGTCCCGACGAACAACAACACTGGGTTTAACAGTTGGTCCGGTCAGGGCTTAGCGGTGTGTCCGTCAATGTAGGAGAAAGTGTGGAAGCCAAATGGTCAGGATATTAGTCGGCTGTCTTGGTTTACATCCGGTTCACCGCCGTTATTTCTTGCTCTTGTTCTTGTTCTTGTTCTTTTTTTCTTCTTCCTCTTCTTCTTCTTCTTCTTCTTGAGTTTCCGGGGGATTAGATGCCTCGCGGCACATTGCTGCCTCTCACAGGTTGTGATTAGATTGCAGATCGGAATTAATTTCTAATCCTGTTGCAGTGATGACTTCAAATACTGCCTTCACAACTATTGATTCTCAGTGAGACTCAGCTCCTCAATATAACAGTCTTTAGGGTTAGGGTTGCTACTGTGGTGTAATGTAATCAGTGTGCATTTAACTTGTGAAGGATGTCACGAGGGACGGGACTTCCAATTGGGAGTCATGTATGTTATGGTTCATCTGCCAAGAGTTCAAGTAAAAGTTCAGGGCCTGTATATATATTAAGGCTAAAAGTAGCTCCTACCTTGCTGATTTAGGAGAAACTCCTAAATGTTGTCATGGTACGCTTTTTGACTTGCTTGTCTTGATTCCACTTTCTTTTTTAAGTCTGGGTGTATGAGATCCCATATACACCTCAACTTCCTACCCATCATTGTCTCAAGAGGTGCCAGTCCAGTTGTTGACTGCTTTTTTTCATTATCTCTTTGAAAGTTTGTACAGCTCTTTCAGCCAAGGATGGATGAGGGGTGGTACGGTGCTGATGTGACATGTGTGATTCCATTTCGTGTCATGAACTCTTTGATTTTTTCACTGACAAAATACTGTGCATTGTCAGACATAATCATCTCCGGGATACCATGTGTACTGGAACTATTTCTTAGACAGTTTATTGTGGCTGCTAATGTAGCTGAGGTCACCGGGAATACTTTGCATGTGCATCCACAATCACTAAGAACATTTTACCCATAAAAGTACCTGCATGATCGATGGGGAGTCTTTTCACCGGCTTCTCTGGCCATTCCCACGGGTGCAGTGGTGCACACGCAGGTGCCTGTCTGTGTTCTTGGCATGTGGTGCATGACTTCACCTGGTTCTTGTACTACTATGTGGGCTCCCCAGAGCACACAGCCATCCTGGACACTCAGATTCATATTGTCTTTGTCTATAAGACATAAAGGCACTGTCCTGGTTATTTGGCCATCCTCTCATGACATACTCTGGAGAGTATGGGATCTTTAGTTATGATGTTATGATGTAATTAATGGTCTCTGTTCCTGGTCTAACATTAACACATGCTCCTCTGGTGATGGACCAATAGGTGTCCCTGGAAGTGGGAGGCAGCTAAGAGCATCAGCATTACCATTGTCTTTACCTGCTCTCTACATGATAACAGTCATTTGCTCTTAACAGTATAGCCCACCTCATTATCCTCTGTGATGCCATCGGTGGTACAGCTTTCATCTCATGGGTTTATAGGTTTCTCCACTTCATTGGACGTATGATGAGCTATTACTGCTCCCACTCCATATGGGGAGGCATCACACGAGAGTATCAGTTCTTTTCTTTCATCACAGTGCACTAACATGAGTAGGTGTTTCACACTTTGTTCCATGTTGCACGTTCCACACATCCCATCCTCATACCAGCCCACAGTGCTCCAGTCTCAGTCATAACCACAGTTTGTCTTCTCTCTTTGTCTAGATAATAATGTTCTTTCTTTACACTGCTCTATTAAGTAATATCGCCCCTTCTTTTCCTTTTTTATTTCAAATGTTTCTTCTGTTCAGTGTTTGTTTTGTTTTCTCAGTGATAAGCCAATGATAGGAACTTGCAATTTTGTTTGCTATCTCAGTCTGGTTGCTCGCTAACAGATCACATGCATGGCAAAAACTGGAGAATCAAAATGGGTAGCTGTTTTGCAACAGCAAGAATTAAATGGAAAGAAAGTTAAGAGATAGATGGTGGATCGACAAATGACCTCACTCCCTTCAAACAAAAAAGAAAAAGTTGACTTTTTGATGAGGTGATGAGATGCGGGTGTTTTTTTCTTTTGACACAAAGTTTGAACTGGCACATTGCTTCAGTGATTTTGAGTGGTTGGCTACAATGAGTCACCTGGCATTTTCAGCCACTTATATAGACTTAACCTCGGCCTCCAGGGAACAGCAGTGAACATGTTGGATGTCCAGAATAAAGTTACCAAAGCTATCAAAGAGAACCTTCAAGGTTCGAAGACCCAGCTGCGCCAACTGTACTGCCCATCTAGGATGGAAAACCCATTCGCCAGACACTGACAAAGCCCTTGCAGCCCGGAGTGCGAAAGAGCAAGACAGTCTTGTGGATCTGTCCTGTACAGAAAAGGATTAGTGCCACATGTGGAAAAAATCTTTAGAATTCTGTGGTGATGATGATTATGATTGTAATAGCTGGACTACATGTATCCTTGTTTCCCCTATAATTAAATGTGAGGTGCATATCATTTCAGAGTCCACAATAGAGCTATTGTTCAAAGTATTCATAATATAAGAGTCACAAACATCACACTGTGCCTTGCTGAAAAGCAGTAGGTTATTGACGTTGATCAGAAGTCACAGTTACATGCCTAATTGTCAGTGAACTCCATGCAACCAGAATGAATATGCTAGATCAAACTATATTCATCCGCATGGGTTGTGTTGCAGCAGAAAAATTGTAGTTTTCAGAAAAAGGAAACATATCTAAACACAAGTAGAACTTAAATTAAGCAATAAAAGGAATGTGACATGTCGTGTTGAAATTAACAGGAGACATTACATGACTTCATTTTAATATAAATACATGAAGAGGAATTTAACTCCTTAGAATCAATTAGCCTGTCAATTTGTTTTTTGAACCACAAGCATATAAAATTTAAAGCATTTTTTATGCATGCTTAATTGTGTGTACTAAGTGGAGGCAGAATCCACACAACGGGCACACAGGAGGCTCTGTGTCAGAGCTCACACTGAAAATATCATGTAAATGACATGATTGTCACACAAGAGTTAATTCCTGTTTCCAGTACGTGGCCCTGTGAATATTAATATTGCTATGCAGATGTCTACAGTGTGAGGCTGTCAATTATAGAGTTAAAACCACTGAAGATATTGGATTTTTGCTTGCAGTGTCAAACTCGTCCACCAGGTGGAGGCAGAGACCACGCAGTGAATACACATGTTTCAGTGTAATCCCTGCCAGAATCACAGGACACCATGTATGTTAACAGGAAAGCATCATCTAGGTGTGAAGCATACTCTGACCATGTTTGGAGAAAGTATGTCAGAATTATAACCACTTCCTTTTTCAGAATTGTGCATATTACCATGAGGGGTTTCCATGAGTATTACCAAATATGAGCATGGATATGTGTTCAGGGTGGGCCTCTTGTCAGACCTATTATATTTGGGGGCAGTTTGGAACATGATGAAAACTCAAAAGCTCTTGACTATATTATTGCACCAGTCAGAAGATGAGGATAAACCACCAATGATCTTGAAAATAGGTTTCAGTTCGATTAACACAGAGGCTTCTCCTGCTTTGAAAGTGTGTAGAATGGAATAAAATAGATCATATTAGTTTCAATTGCAATTTTGATTTTTGTTCTATTATTGTACTGAGCCCTGCAGATTGCTTAACCTAAACATTATTTATGCAATGTGTACTTTTAAGAAAATGATTGCCTTTTCTTTTCTTTCTCTCTCTGTGCAGATTGACAATTACATCATTGTGCTGATGGATGATGCAGCTCTAAAGCGAAAGCAAGGGCTTTCAGAAAAACGTTGGGAAAATGAAAGTCAGAAAGGAAAGTGGCAAGGAAAATACATCACATGCGGTTCATCTTTCTGTTACTAATACAAATGATTAATTCTTCACATTTTTAAGGCATTTTATTCCCACTTCCACCTATAGTGGTAAATCATTTGGCTTTCAAGTGTTCAATATGTTTCAGTTATCAGCTTTGACAACTAACTGACTTCAGCTCATCCAGTTTAACATTTTGGCATCAAATTTTTTGAAGCACTATACTTTTTAGGCATTTTAACTTTAAACTTAGATGTTTTTCTGGTTTGTACATTTTGTAATTTTTTTTTTTTTTCTAGTTTTATGCTGTTTGTTAAACATTTCATCAGAAATTCAGGTCTTTTTCAACCATTTTATGCTATTCAACCTCCAGCTTAAAATTTCTGCTTTTAATCTTCAGCAGTTGCTTCAGCTTCTTCAGCAATCTCATTCAGCTCTCAGCTTTCACACGCATTTTCAGCAGGAAATGCATTTTCTAGTTATTCTTATACTTCCACCTTTCTATGGTCTCTAACTACTCCTTCACACTTTATCCTACAAAAACGTTCAATTACCAAAACGTTCGGCTTTTGCTGTAGATTTTTGGATGTATTCAACTTTTTGATACTATTTACAATTTTATAAATATTGAAGTTTTATGAGTTTTTGTGCCATTCAAATGAATGGAGACCATGTTCAAATCCTTGAAATCTTCAGCCTCTTTAAACTTTAACTACCTCAGCATACCTTCAGCTACAGACAGCTCAACATTTAAACTGTAGACAAGCCTTTCAGCTATTAAGCTTGTATTCAACTTTTTGATATCGTCAAGAGTTTTTTAAATTATCACTTTTAGTTTTAAGCTTTCTTCTGATCATTTTTGAGTTTATAATGGGTGTGTATTGCACGAAATGTTCGTGGCTAGAGTGGATGACATCATCGCTGTAGTGGGAGAAGCTCAAGAACTCCTCTGAGAAAATTCTGTTTAACTCGTCATCACGGCCACATATTTCAATCTTCACAAAGGTCTGGTGCCGCTCATGGTCCGCTCATGGTCCTGATAGGTGTTACCGTTTTCTCACAGATAGCAGTTGTTTGAAAGGTTCGCCGAGCCAATCTCACACTCTGATCTGTGTCACTTCTGTGTCTTTCAGCTAGACACAGGAGTCCGAACCAGCACATAAGAGGCACACACACACACACACACACACACACACACACACACACACACAAACAGGCGAGTGCCACAAACACAGTATCCAGGCAGAAATGAATAAAGCTGATTCTTATTGGCTAATTAGACTCATTAACTCTTACCCTTATTACTCTCAAGTATGAGAGCATGTATGTGTGTGTGTTCATGTCACATGTTCCTCTGAGCTCTGTCTTCCAGCTGCACACAGATAACAATATATAACAGAGTTGACTGATTTTACTGTTATATGTAAAGTATAAACAAGTGTAAAATGTAAAGTAAAGTACATATAGTACATTATTTTAAAAATCTTAGCAGCTTAAAGTCTGAAAATACTTGAAATGTTAAATATAAATATCTTAAGTTTAATGGAGAATATAATTTCAATGTTTTCTTTTCTTTCTTTACTTGAATGATGTAAATTATAAAAAAATTCCTCCTTTCATTCGCCCCCAGGATCTTAGTCATTCTCAACCACTTTAGGAGGCGTCTTCGATTCTGACCGTGGGACTTCCAGCCCGTACTCATTGCAGATGTTCCTGTACACTATGGCAGCCACTTGGTTATGGCATCCCATGTACGCTGTTCCTGCCTGCATCTTACACCCTGCTATTATGTGCTGGACTGTCTCAGGAGCATCTTTGCACAGCCTGAACCTGGGGTCCTGCCTGGTGTGGTAGACCCCTCCTCTATTGATCTTGTACTAAGTGCCTGCTCTTGTGCTGCCATGATTAGTGCTTCTGTGCTTGTCTTTCAATCCTTTTCCAGCCACAGGTAGGATTTCTTTCATCTATCCCTCCATGATGGTCCATCCTTCACTTATAGCTCATCTTCAGGGGGCATCTTCCTGAGGTATTCCTGGATCTTGGTTGTTTCATCCTGGACAGTGGCTCTGATGCTCACCAGTGTCGGCCTTCCTGGCTCCGCTTAGTGTGAAGTCACAGGGTGCAAGACGGATGACACCCTCCATGCACTGTGAGGAGCTTCCTTGTCTTGATATCAGTGGCCTCTCTCTCCACCTTTGGCCAGCTTATTATACCAGCAGGGTATCTGATGACTGTCAGGGCGTATGTGTTGATGGCTCAGACCTTGTTCTTCCGATTCAGCTGACTTTTCAGGACCTGCCTTACGCTGTGTAGGGATTTGGCTGTGGCTGACTTCCTTCGAGCCTCTTTATGATTTCTCCCATTTGATTTGATTTAACTAACATTTGGAGATAGTTTTAACAGAAAGACTGAAAGTGTGATTTAAATTAAGATATTTTAGGATGATGCAGGCTGCTGTTAACACATTGCATCGTAAGAAAAGAAAACATTGAACAACCATATCCACAGTCTTGTTTTTTAACAGTTTCTACAGCACTTTGTTGTTGAAATAGGACCGAAGACAGTTTAATGAAAAACATTTATTTCTGTCATCATTTCCAATAAAGATGAAAACAGAGGAGTCACAACAACCAGACTGATACTCGCTTTTCTCTCTGGGCAGATTCAATAAAAATAAAGACTCAAAAACTCAAGTCTTTTTCTCACAGTGCAAACATGTAAACAGATTTACACCTGTGGACAGGTGAAGGTAAAGGTGAGACACACTTTCTGTAGACCTCATGGTGTCCACACTGTCATGAACCTGAAAATATTTCAGTCAGAAGAGATGAAGATGAGAGGAGGATGACGATACAAACTGATCACTTAACAAATAGCAGAAGTGTTGATGATAAAGTATGAAAAGTGAGCAAATAAAACTAGTTGTTTGTGGTTGGAGTCATAAATGAATCTACTGTCATTTCCTCTGGCATCATTTCACAAACTCTTGAAGTACGAATAGTTTAACCTTGTAAAGAAGGTTCAAAAGAAAGAATTTAAAATCACCTGAAACAGGTGTTGAACCTTCAGACCTTCACTTTGGTATTTCCTTGATTTATTGATCTCTGTATATTGACTGGTCTGTGTATATTTATAGGTCACCTACAGTTTAATAACCTCTGTCAGTTGTGTCAATGTGCTGAGGGGAATCTGATGTTTCACATTGCGATGTCTTTGGTGATCTTTTTGTGTCGTCCTCCTCAGTCATCATGTTGAGACAACTGATGTTTCCAATCAGAAGAAAGCTCTGATGTGAAGATTCATAGAGAAATCTATCTGTCATTAATCCACATTAACAGTCCTCACTAAAGATTCCAATAATGTCTACATCATATTTATTGATAATCAGTCTGAAGAATAAAATCTGATCAGAATAAAGACAACAAACGGGTTTTCAGTGTGTGTTGTTCATTTCGACTGTCTGTGTGAATTCAAATTTCTCAAAATAAGGAACTTTAATAACTGATCAGCTGATTTCACATTTAATGAGACAATGAAATCAACTGTTGTATTGACTCCTTATTGATCACATGATCCAACGCTGTAGTAATTACATGATCACACCATATATTGATCACACTGTGTGTTAAACTCTGTTTGTGCATGAGTGTGTATGTGCATGTGCGATTGTGTGAATACATGTATGTGGCTCCATCTTAATTTACATTAATCACACAGGTTTAATCATCATATCCCAGAATGCTTTGCTTTAGTCTCATGTTACCTTTGATTTGACATCATGGTAATCAATCAGCTCTTACACATCCAGTAATAAATCAATACACTGCATTTGTCAAGATTTATCTTTCTGTACATGTCCATCATTGATCCACTGTCCCAAAAACACAGACTGTCAGGTAATCTCCAGGTAACCTTGTTTACATCTGTCAGTAAATGTAAACAGTGCCTTCATCTGTCTGAAACCTTCTGTAAAACATTTAACTTAAAAACACAAGTTTCCCTGCTTCACTGAACTAATGCCGAATAATTAGTTCAAAGTCATCTCTGATTTTTGAAAATGTAAAACCAGCTGAGTTAAATTCTCTAAATATCTCAACTGAACAAACAGAGGCCATTAAGTTGAATCAGCAGTTTTAAGTTATGCAGTTTAAAGAGCCCATTTGTTGTAGAGTTTGTAAAACAACAGATTTTTAACTTTCTTTATTTACCAATTCTCTGACTTCTCAATAAAAGTTAACGTGATGCAAAGATTTTTTACACGACCCCAGATGAGCTATTCTATAATCATAATCAGACATTTAATCAGTCTTGATAGAATGAGCAGACAAACCAAACAGCAACAGGGCTGTTTGTCTAACATGTCGTAGTATCAGCTGACAGCTGACAAACAAACTGTAAAATACCAGAAGCCTGTACTACGAAGCAAGTTCAACATATCCAGGATAACTTTTAGTTATCTGGCTTGACTGAACCTAACATTGACCGTCCTGATAACCTGAACTACGAAGCTGGTTATCAACTGGCTCAGTTAACCCTGGCTTTACCTGTCCGGTTACGAGCATATTCATCTGAAAGAGGTGGAGTTGTTCATTAAAAGGCTACCTCGTCAGAACCATGAATAAAGTAATTATTATGATACGAGAAGAAACGCTGATACCTGCCGGTAAGTTCGGTTATAACCACGTTCAAAAGTGATATTCAACAAAGTGCAAACAATATGATCAGATGACTGGAATAAAATAGTAATATTTCTGAATATAGTTACTAGTCAGACTTAGGATATATGGATTATCATTAAGTTTCTTACTGAAGTATTTTTGCTCTTTTGTCTGATGATGATCAAACTGTTATGAAAATGTGATGCAGATAAAACAGTTAAAGTTAATGTCAGACTGTTTCTGCTGCAGAGAGGAGAGAAAGAAAAGAGGAGAGAAGTAGTTGATGTCTGATGAGTCAGTCTGACTGAAATGTTTGAAAATTATAAATCAAATTTATAATCATGGGAAATATTCAACAGGATGTGGATCATTGTTCTAATAAAAGACATCAGGGGTTTAGTTTTTATTTCCAATTATTGTCACAGAGTCTCATGTTATTCTGACCTGCAGGGATGAAGAAAAGTAAGATCATCATCACTCTCAGGAATCCTGTCAGATTTAAGAATATTTCCTCAATTAAAATTAAGCTATAATAGTTGTTAAGTTAATAGTTGATATATTTATTTAGTGTGATAAACTCTCAATGCAAGCATTGTTTTAAAACCAGAGTGGACACGTGCAAGGTCTGGAACTGATTTATATAAATGTCTACTTCTTGTTATTATTTATAATGTAATTGTGATAGTTTTTTGTTCCAGTTGGGATCCTGCAGGAATAATGACTCAGTTTTTCCAGGTATCTGATTGGTCAGTAGCTTGGCTGTTCACAGGTTTCAATCTGATCCTGTGAAGTTAACCTGAGCTGGGGCAGGTTGGGAGGAGGTTAGGAGTTCAACATAAATGACAATGGTGATTTACTCAGGTAACAAGTGAACCACCATTGTAGGATTGGAAACCCAGAGTTATACCTGAAGTAACCTCAATAACCTCAAACCCTTCTTCGTAGTACAGGCCTCAGAACTGTGTGAACAGGTAAAGTTAAAGAGAGTTAAATTGGAGTTAATCTGGTGTTAATATGGAGTTAAACTGGAGTTAATCTGGAGTTAATATGGCATTAATATGGGATTAAAGGGGAGTTAATCTGGAGTTAAACTACAGTTAATTTGGAGTTGAACTGGTTTTATTTAGCAGTTAAATTGTAGTAAATATGGGGTTACTCTGGATTTAAACTGGAGTTAATCTGAAATTAAACTGTGGAGTTAATCTGGAATTAATATGGTGTCAATGTGGTGTTAATATGGGGTTAAAAGGGAGTTACTCTGGAGTTTAACTGGAGTTAATCTGGAGTTAATCAGGAGTTAAACTACAGTTAATTTGGAGTTGAACTGGTTTTAATGAGCAGTTAAACTGGAGTTAATATGGAGTTGAACTGGAGTTAAACTGGAGTTAATCTGCAGTTAAATTGAAGTAAATCTGGAGTTAATATGGTGTTAATATGGGTTTAAAAGGGAGTTAACCTGGAGTTTAAGTGGAGTTAAACTGTTATAAATCTGGAGTTAATCTGGAGATAATATGGTGTTAATCTGCAGTTTAAAGTAAATCTGGAATTAATATGGAGTTAATCTAGAATTCATCCGGAATTTAAACTGGAGTTAATACAGAATTGTGGGTTTAACTGGAGTTAAAATGGAGGTAATCTGGAGTTTAAACGGGAGTCAAATTAGAGGTAAACTGGAGTTAAAAAGGAGTTAATATGGAGTTAAACTGGGGTTAATCTGGAGTTAATATGGAGTTAAACTGGAGTTCATCAGGAGTCCAGTCTGTGTTTCAGGTACAGTCGATAAGACTAAACAAACCAACAACTCACCAAAATATTCTCATTTTAAAATAGTGCCTTTTTCATCTTAATAAAAGTGTTTTTAAATATAAAAACATTGTCACATTTTTTCTTCCACACACAGAGCGTCACAGATTTAATTTAAATATAAAAACATGTTTGATGACAGACTTTTCACACAGAAAAGTTTATAAATATTTTTTCTCTTTTTACAGCATTCTGCTACACGACTGTCAGACTTTATAAAAACATCTGAATCTTTTACAGCGGTCAGATAGAAAAATAACGAATAGAAAGACAACACCTGCTACACCTTTGTGGCCATGCCTCCCTTCACTCTGACTGGACAACAAGACAACCCCTGCACCTCTCGTCCTGTGTATGTGTGTATGTGTCTGTGTTACTGTTGGCTGAAAGATTTTGGTGATTGTCATGTTTTGTGAAAAGTTGATTGAGTGTTGAAATAAAACGATAAAACAGCTGATTTTCTCACATCATTTACATGACAGTGTCTCAAGCTCTGGGTCAAGACCCACATGAGGTCACTTCATCTGTCAACCCCTCAATGTCACAAACTGTCACACATTCACACTCAGTGATTAGTGCATTAATTGATTAGTTGAGAGTTTCATATTATATTTGATTGTTTTTAATGAAGACATCTAGACTGTTGTTTTTGTGTCTTGAGGATATTTGGTTTATTTCATTGCTTCTCTTTGAGTCTTTCGTTTGAAGTCCTCAACCAGATTCACATGAATGAGGATTTAAGACCAGAAGCAGAGAAGCTTAATGACAGTTTGAACTAAAATTCATTCTCTGCTCACTCATGACTGGTGATGTAAACATTAACATTTTTTCATTCGATGTGTAAAAGCCCTCAGTGCTAACGGATGGAGAATATACAGCTGATACTGATCAATCAAACAATGAGAGAAAACCAGCCAGATGTGTTCGTTTAAATCATCGAACTGTCAGTGTGGTGGATATGGCCTGATGGCTACTTCATCATCATCATTATCATTATCATCATCACTGTTTTCTGTGTTGCTCAGAACACTGTGGTGCTCTGTGATTCACGTTTTTGTGTAGTAATTGTGTTTCAGATTGCAGTGTCCCAGAACACCGTGGTGGTCTGTCCAGTGGCGGCGGCGCTCTGTGGGCCTGAATATGGTGGCGGCTGTTTCCTCTTCCAGCTGGGCAGGATCGGCATACTGTCCTGTTTACACAAATTCTTCTCAGGCCGCTGACGAGATTTGATCTCTTGACACAAGACTCTTTTCCTCTCGATCATCTCCATCATGGTGGCGTCTCCGCACAGCCACGGCATCTGGAGATGAAGAACAGCTCAGCATCAACATGTCCTCAACCTGTCACTTAATAACCTCTTACTGTGTTTGAATCTCTTTGTGCTCATTTTGTGGTTCGACTGTGTTTGTGGCTCTTTGAGTCTTGTCTTGATCATTGTTCATGAACATGAACCTCGTGCCCCGCCCACCACCTGCTTGCTCCGGGTGGACAGGTGAAAGAGCAGAGAGTATCAACATGGTTAGAGGAGGAAAAACCCTGGCTGTCTAAGTTTTTATGAGACTGTCATTGGTTCCCTGCAGTTCAAGTGGAAATACTCAGTCATGGTGTTGACTGATTATTTCACTCATCATATGTCTTGTGTTATATAAAAACATCATATGGACGTTAATAATGTTAAACATTGGATTTTTATCAAAGGATCTTGAGATATGATAATGGAAGACAGACAGACAGACAGACAGACAGACAGACAGAAAGACAGACAGACAGACTAAAGTTTATTTCCACTCAGGTCGTCAGTGTGATGCCTGCGTCACACTGATTTCATTGACAAATACAGGTGTGTATGAGAAATAATTCAGGTAAATTCAGATCTAATGTAACAGGATTAGAAAAAGATGATCAGATTACAGAGGGTGAAACTTTCCCTGAATTCCAATGTTTTAACTCTCTGATTTGGTGAAATTTAATATTTTATTGTCAGAGCTTCATTAGTAAACATTGTATTACAATACTATGAACTGAGAGGGAACAACCAACAGTTCACAGGACAGAAGACAAAAGTGTATTTTTCATTTGAAAAGGTTTTCAAAAAGTCAATGAATAGTCTGTAAAATGAAAATGTTTGTTAGACAACTTCCAGGCTCTGTTCCAAAAGTGTGAAAACCTCATTCAAAACAACTCTAATACCTAAAGGTCCTGCCTTGGGACAGGGTCTTTCTCAAAAGTATTTTGTTCATATGTTCAACTCAAGATGGTAGATTTTGAAAAAAAAATCTTATTTTGTTTTTATTCCGTGTTTATGGTTGAACTCTAACCCTGACCCTAACCTTAACCGACACATCAGTCCTAGACGTCAGCGGACTAAATGACATGGCTCCACTGACAAGGCCACAAAGGAGCCAAGCTTCTTTGAGCTGAGGTTTTTTCTTGAATTCTCTCTAAAGATTCTCCAGCTGATCCATAATGCTAGAGCTTGAGTAATGACAGAATAGAGATCTCCCGTGTTAGCTTCATTGGCTCCCCGTATCTTAAAGAGCTCACAGTTCCCTATTATCCCAACAAAACACTGCAGTTCATTGCCATCATCTATCAGGCTCCTCTCCTGTGGAACCAGCTCCCAATACATTTAAGATCAAGCTTC
The DNA here is from genome assembly GCF_021018895.1 of Seriola aureovittata. Lineage (NCBI taxonomy): Eukaryota > Metazoa > Chordata > Actinopteri > Carangiformes > Carangidae > Seriola > Seriola aureovittata. Next base: position 29,434,731 of record NC_079367.1, on the reverse strand, counting down.
AAACTGTCTTCTTAAGTAAAGCTTCCCTTATTGATGCATCAATAGAGACTAGACAAGATTAGAGCGCTGGGGGACTGATGCACCAAGCTCCTCTCCCCCTCTCCCTCTCCCTCTCCATCTATACTCATTCATATTCCATTAACAAGTTACTAACTCTTCTTCTTCTCTCTCTGCAGTTTGGTTTTCCCGGCGTCTCTCTCTCCTCCTCTTGGTCTCTGCAGGTCTGTCTGTCTCTGGAGATGTGCTCAACACCTGCTGCTTCTATTATTGTTATTAGTTTCATTATTAGTCTCTTTCCTCTTCTTCTTCTTCTTAGTCCTATTACTTGTCCTATCATTTTCTTTTTATAACAATTTTTCTTCTTATTATTTTTTACACATCTTTATGTGAACCTCTCCCACCTTGAGTCTGGTTCTGTTCAAGGCTTTTCTTGCCACTGTCAGCAAGTCCTTGACCATGGGGAATGTTGGGTCTCTGTAAATAATATTATAAAGAGTACAAGTGCAAGTGAAGGAGTTTAAATATTGTGGGGTCTTGTTCTGAAGTGAGGGTAGAAGGGAGGCATTGTACTGGACAGTTGGGGTGAAGAGGGAGCTGAGACAGAAGACAAAGTTCTCGATTTACCAGTCGATCTACGCTCCGGCCCTCATCTATGGTCGTGAGCTCTGGGTAGTGACCAAAAGAATGATATCACGGAAACAAGTTTCCTACTCAGGGTGTCTGGGCTCAGCCTCATCCAGAGGGAGCTCAGAGTGGAGCTGCTGCTACTTCATGTTGAAAGGAGCCAGGTGTGGTGGTTCAGGCAACTGATTAAAATGCCTCCTGGGCACCTACCAGTGAGGTCTTCTGGGCTTGTCCAATTGGTAGGAGAACCTAGGGCCCAGAACATGCTGCAGGTATTTTATATCTCATCTGGCCTGGGAACGACTCAGGATCCTCCAAGAGGAGCAGGAAACCGTTGCTAGGGAGAGGGACGTCTGGACTACCTTGCTTGGCCTGCTGCCAGATTGTAAGTGATTGAAAATGGATGGATGGATGGATGGATGGATGGATGGATGGATGGACTAATGAATGAAATTGAACTGATTTTTGTTTGTTAAAATCGCGAAGGTTTCTTATGGCATCTGTAGCGGATGGAGATTTCTCTGATATGGAAACATGCTTCATCCTTTCATATAGACTGCTGCTAAATTAGGAATTGAATTGAGTTACTGAATGCCCGGACATGATGTCAGTATTTCAGCTCTTTAAAGTTCAGACAGGGTGTGGTCAGTAATACAATGGGGTGTGGTTAATTGTTAATTGGGTGAGGCTATTGTTTCAAATTGCATATATGGGTGTATGGGGTTTAATTGGAGCTGGGTTATATATTAGTGTTTTAATGAGATTTCATCCTTTAAGGTCAGGTTCAACTTCAGTGCAAGTTCAACCAGTTTTAGTGTTTAATGTTAGTTTAATGTTAGTTTAATGTTAGTATCAATGAGGACACCATGTTAGTATCAGTATTGAATTGTTACTATTTTGTTCAATATGTAACGACAGATTAATGTTGTGTCAGCGTTTAGAGTTCATGTTGAGACAAAACTTAAATTACAAAATATGTCATTTTTATGAAGTAAAAAAAAACAACAACTTATTAAACATGGCTATTTTTTTTACATGTTCCATGTTGACTTGTTTACATGTTTACAGTTCAGATGTCAGTCAGCTGATGGATGAAGCCTCTGGTCGTCTGTTAAATGTTTTACGTTCTGTTGTTCAGTGAAGTTGAATCCTGTGTGAAATACAAAGTTTCTATTTATAATAAAATTGCTGCTTTTCATTTTGATAAGAATATTGATCTAAATGGACACACAGATAGTGGATAGACAGACAGGTAGGCAACAAGGCAGGTAACATAGATAGGTGTTTTACAGGTGTACCTGGCTGAGGGCAGGATGATGCATTTCTTGCAGGTGGCGTTGTGGTGTCCCGCCAGGTGAAGGAACTCCTGATGTTGAGGCTGAACGGCCGAGTTTACAAACAGATTTTGATTCTGCACAAGAAAGCATTTAACATCAAATCAAACAGAGATGAGAGGAGACACCTGTTCAGCTGCTTTTCACCTGTTGTTCACCTGATGTTCACCTGTTGTTCACCTGATGTTCACCTGATGTTCACCTGATGCTCAACTGATGTTCACCTCATGTTCACCTCATGTTCACCTGTTGTTCACCTGATGTTCACCTGTTGTTCACCTGATGTTCACCTGATGTTCACCTCATGTTCACCTGTTGTTCACCTCATGTTCACCTGTTGTTCACCTGATGTTCACCTGATGTTCACCTGATGCTCAACTGATGTTCACCTCATGTTCACCTGATGTTCACCTGATGTTCACCTGATGCTCAACTGATGTTCACCTGATGTTCACCTGACGTTCACCTGACGTTCACCTGATGTTCACCTGATGTTCACCTGATGTTCACCTGATGTTCACCTGTTGTTCACCTGATGTTCACCTGATGTTCACCTGATGCTCACCTGTTGTTCACCTGATGTTCACCTGATGTTCACCTCATGTTCACCTGATGTTCACCTGATGTTCACCTGATGTTCACCTGATGTTCACCTGTTGTTCACCTCATGTTCACCTGATGTTCACCTGATGTTCACCTGTTGTTCACCTCATGTTCACCTGTTGTTCACCTGATGTTCACCTCATGTTCACCTGATGTTCACCTGATGTTCACCTGTTGTTCACCTGATGTTCACCTGATGTTCACCTGATGTTCACCTGTTGTTCACCTCATGTTCACCTGTTGTTCACCTGATGTTCACCTGATGTTCACCTGATGTTCACCTGATGCTCAACTGATGTTCACCTCATGTTCACCTGATGTTCACCTGATGTTCACCTGATGCTCACCTGATGTTCACCTGATGTTCACCTGACGTTCACCTGACGTTCACCTGATGTTCACCTGATGTTCACCTGATGTTCACCTGATGTTCACCTGACGTTCACCTGACGTTCACCTGATGTTCACCTGATGTTCACCTGATGTTCACCTGATGTTCACCTGATGTTCACCTGATGTTCACCTGATGTTCACCTGATGTTCACCTGATGTTCACCTGTTGTTCACCTGTTGTTCACCTGTTGTTCACCTGTTGTTCACCTGTAGTTCACCTGTTATGGAATAAGGGCACTCAGAAAAAAACACTGTATAGAAACAGGGCCCAATGAGACACAGACTCAACATGTCTAAGGACTGAAGTTAAAGTCTTGATTAAACTGAACACATTTGTCTAACTGACTGACTAACCTGACCTTCTCCATGCTTCCCTGTAGTGTTGTTGTTGCCTTACTCACCTCCTCCTCCTCCTCCTCCTCCTCCTCCTCCTCCTCCTCCTCCAGACAGCATCATGGTGGGACTGACAGATGACCTCCCCATCCTACTGGAAACTGGACTGGATTGTCCGTCTCTGTCTTTACTGTCATGTCTGGGCAGAGACCTACAGTCTCCTACAGCGATACAACAGAGAAGCATGACATAATGAGACAACTGGGCAGCTGTGGCTCAGGAGGTAGAGCGTAAGATACTGAATCCTAAATAATCTCTAATGTATCATTGGTGTGAATGTACAGTATATGTATGTTAGGAAAGTGCTATATGTATAGGGAGGCACTGTATGGATGTGTGTGTGTGTGAATGTGACTAGTAGTGTAAAGCGCTTTGAATGGTTTTTAAGACTAGAAAAGCGTTATGCAAATGCAGTCCATTTACCATTCCATTCATAATAAAACCTTCTGAATCATTCATGTCAAAGACAACACAGGGCCACCGATATGTAGGACAAATAACCTCAATGAGAGACAAAGAACCAGCAGAACTTGAAACAACTATGAGACAAAGAAGATAAAACTTATTTTGAATAACAAGGAACCCAGGAGAATGTTCAAGATAAAGAAAGTATGAGAATTAAAGACCTGATCTAAAGTAATTCTGACTGCAGTCACATGACACAGTATCCCATGACACAGTATCACATGACACAGTATCACGTGACAGCTGTGTCATCCTTGATAAAGATCTTTAGAGACAGGTTTTTCAGTACAAATTGTTTTCTGGCTCTCAGTGAACTCACTGCAGAAACTAAACACAAATGTTTCCTCTGTAGATCGACAACCAGACTCATAAAAATTCTGACACTTGAGTTAGAAGTTAGATATAAAACTACCAGGACCTTTAGGTGAGATTATTTTAGTAATTGTTTCGTAAGTGTGCTGAAATGTGCTTGGTGGAGCTTGTTGGGTCACAGTGAACCTGAGAGACATCGCTGGACAACTCCAAGGTCCTCAGACCTCAATGTGTCTATGACAAAGTTTTGGTTGCTTAAGTCAAGGTTTGATTTGATTTGACTGGAGACTTCAACAGCTCTGGACTTTTCAGGTCAGCTGTAGTACTGTAGTACATACCTTCACCCTCCCTGCTCTTCCTGCCTCCTGAGCCTCTCTTCACCACCTGTCTACCTGAGGTAAACAGGTTGTTGAGTTCGTCCAGTGGACTTGTTGGAGTCTGCGACCTCGACACATTCTGCATGGAGCCGTGGGTGGAGGAAGAGTTACTAAGTTTAGCTCCACCCTCCCCTGCCCTGTGTGAGGAAGATGAAGATGAAGATGAAGAGCGAGGCATACTGCCCCCGGCCATCAGGGCGTCGTATGGTGGCGGCCTCTTCAAGCTCAGAGGGGTCAGAGAGCGACCCATGCTGACTGGAGACGGACAAGCTGATTGGCTGCGGGGGTAACCATGACCACCGTGGGCAGAGCCAGATGACTTGTAGAGGTTGGAGTGGAGGGGTGGAGCTGATGAGCGGCCGGAAGATGTGATGGTGTGAGTGGATGGCAGGTCCCGGTCTCGGTCTCGGTCTCGGTCCCTGTCTCGGTCTCGGTCTCGGTCTCGGTCTCGTTCTTTGCGGTGATGGGTGGAGCTCTGCGGGTGCTCAACATTACCAGACTTGCTGTAAGAGACATTTTCTAACATGGGCAGCCGGGTGACATCTAAGGGTGTGAGGGGGGACTCGTCAGAGTTGGGGGAGCACTGAGCAGGGGCAGGGGGGAAGACGAGCAGGGGTGGGCGGTGAGTCAGGAGATTAGGGAAGGGTGGAGGGATGTCACAGAGAGATCCACGAGACCAGGACTCAGGGTCCATGATGGTGGAGTGACCGTCCTGCAGGAAATCCTCCAACATTGGGTACTTCATTTCCTCATACACAGACTCGCTCTGCTCATCCTCCACCCCCTCCTGACCTTTCAAATCTCGCAGGATGTTTCCCACCATCTCGATATAAACTGGCTCCTCGTCATCCGTGTCTCTGGACGCTGGACTCTGACTCTGGGATGAAGACTTTTCCCACCTCAAGGAAGACTTCTTGTTTCCATGGTTATGGATGTAGGAGTCATCGAAGGAGGTGCTGAGCTGAGTGTTTGGGTTCCTCTTCGGTTTAGGTGGAGGCATCTTCTTGTAGTCCTCAGTGTAGAGAGGACATCGAGCTGCAGGCAGAGAGCCAGACAGACAGACAGACAGACAGACAGACAGACAGACAGACAGACAATGAGAGAGAGAGAGAGAGACAGACAAAGAGAGACAGAGAGACAGACAGCGGGAGACAGACAGACAGACGGACAGAGACAGAGAGGCCTCAAAGTCACCATCAGAATAAAATTATTTCCTCTTTTAAAAATTGACAGTATCTTTTTGTCTTTAATAAAATGTGGATCTGTCCTCACCCTCCGCCTGCTCCGCTGTCTCTTTGGTTTCTTGGTGGTCTCTCCTGGTAACTCCAGAGCCTCCATTTACCATCTCAGAGCTGCTACTCAGTTTGGTGTTGGGGTCTCTCTTCGGTTTGGGTGGGGGCTGTTTTCGGTTGTGGTTGGAGTCGTCATCTCCTCCTCCCACTGAGTGGAGGGACTGGGATCGGACGGTGAAGCCCTGGCTTGGGGGGGGCAGTCTATCCTGCGGTGCCGGCATTGTCATGAAACCCATCCTGAAATGTTTCCCAGAGTACGCCCCGTCTGTTGCCATGGCAACATCTTCACCAATCCTGAATGGACCAATGGAAAGATGTGTCACTTCAAACCTACATTTATCAACCAATCACACAACACTTTCTTAAATACACACAAGTGACATCAAAACCCAAAATTTATCTGATTAAGAATTTACAGCAAACAGTAAGAGTAACATCCATCTATAGTGTTTTATTTTACCATGCTTCATTTAATTCTGCTCAAGTGGAAAAATAAAATCTAGCTGTATATTGATCAGAATCTGAACAGACTGATGTTGTCATGTTGTGGTATATCTTTTTCTTTTGATGGAGTTTCTCTTTATAAAAATCGATAATGATGATGAGGTCCGGGAGCCTCATTTTAATTTTGTGAACACACCAAACATGAGCACCACTTTCCATAGAAAAGTTGGGATTTATAAGAACAAACTTGATGGATGGATGCTGCACCTGTACAGAAACATTTGAACCTGGCATATGAATATTTAGGTGACAGTAAAAACTGTTGATGCTGATGAAAAAGGGCTCTATTCTACACCTTGTGCAAAGTGCATCGCAAATGTCTTTGCCATTTTCAGACTGACGCAGTTGTAATTTTCCTGTCCAGCGCCCATGTCGTTTAAACAGCAAATACACACTACACATTGTTGGCGCATTGCTATCGTGAGATAGCGGGAACTGACCAGCAAAAACCTTGTCTGAAGTCAGTGGTGCCCCTTTAAAGGGAATGGGAGATGGCACTGTAATTTGGTTTATTGGATGTTAGGCCCAAAACACAGGGAGTGAATGTTCAGGGTCCATAAAGATTCAGATGAGTGTGTCATACGCCATTTTGGGCTTTTGTGCACACATAAACGCTTTTATGGATTCATGTCCATAAAAAGGCCTTATTATATCACCAGATCTGACAGGGTAAGTAGGCTTACGTTTCAAAATAAAATCTGCTACATTTCAACAAGCACATTTCAACTTAGACGACACATTGCCATTTAATATCTGTGAGTTAAGAAGAAACAGTCTGAGGGTTGTAAAGACAAAATAATATCATTTTTAAGGTTTTGTGTGTTTTTGTTTTTTCTACCTCTTGATGGCTTCCTCCTGCCGTCTCTTTTTCTGGTGTTTTTCCTGCAGGTAGGTCCAGTTGGTCTGGTTACGAATGCGGTCGCTCTCTCTGGCAATGTCTGAGGCATTCTGGATCACCAGGCCATCGTATGTTCTAAGTCCACTGTCCTCCACATACTGAAAAAACCTCTTGAAGGAAGATGCCTCCTCCTGAGATGTCATGACTCCCCAAAAACCTGCGAGCAGGATCATACAGGACCAGGTGATATTATAGTTTGTCTCTGTGTGAGTCTTAACACACCGCAAACTGTAAACCCGCACAAAACTCATGATTCTGTCCCTGTGAAGATACACCCCAACACAGTGGCGGATCTTATAAGTTGCAGAATTTGCCAATGACGTCCTGTTTGACCAATAGTCAGTGTTATTTTGTCTTAATCATTAATCTTTAAATGCCTCTTAACCATAACTTCCATCTAACAGACAGGAAACTTTGTTTCTGTTTTAGTTTTATTGTCAGGAAACATTGCTGAGACAGGTAAAAGAAGATAAAAAGATTAACATCTGTAATCATCAGGATGCAAACATATGTATCCCGTATCTTTATTGTTCCACAAAGTTGATGATAAGATCAGTTTTATACAGTTAAACTGGAACGCGATTGACAAATGGATGATATGTGAAATGTAAAAATGACTACACCTATATTTTTTGAGTTGCGTATTTACATTATCCCAATTGTTTCCAATTCAATTCTCAAACCTACAGAAATACGTATTTTTAATCTTGGTAATGGTATGTCATTTGGTCGCCTGTCAATGACATCATATCCCCCCATGGGTTAGCATTGTTTTTGTCTGCCAGAGGCTCAAAATTGACTTATCTAGTTTTAAGCCACATACACTTTTTACACCTCTGTCGTTTTCAATTTTATATTTGAACCAGAAGGATTTTAGTCATCAGACGTCTGGATCTCTGGCAAAGGCAAATGCTAGGCAGCTGAGCTCCCAGCTGCTGGAGACGTCCTGTCCTGTGTCTGCTGAATAGCGTCAGTGAATCATTGATTTTGTTACAACTCTGCCACAACTTTAGTTTCTCCCCTTGTGTTACCTTGTTTCCCTTGTGTTTCCCCCTCCCCTTTTGGTCTGTGTGTGTTGGCGTGGCCTCCCTCTCCGCTTGCTCCTGGCTCTTGTCTCAAGGCTCATCTCCACACCTGCTGCATCATCTCATTAAGACTCCAGTTCAAGTACCTTGGCTGATTCTCTACTCATCACCAAATAGTTCAGTCTGCTTTATGGTACGTATGCTCTCAGCTTTTTTTCTTGAGAACTAGTTTCTAGTGTTTCTAGTTGTTTGTCTCAGAACCTTTGCTTAATGTCTTTTCCTCTGTGTCCAGGATCTCAGTGCCAGTCTGCTGTTCTTACTACCACTGCTGCCCTTCACTCAGCCTGCATGCAATCCCTCCTCAGCCAGTCTTCACTGGCCTCACTGCTACCACTGCCATTCCCTCTGACTTCATCCCTGCTTCACCCAAACCTAAGTCAGCTGCCAGCCCTCTCCAGCAGTCAGCTTCACCTGGTTTTACGCTTGTGACAATAAACCACTTTACCTTCACTCCATCTAGTCTGTGTCTGCATTGGGGTCCAAACTAATATTAGCACAGCCGTAACAGATTTTTAAAATAGAAGCTGCTTTATTCATTTACTGGTTTCATCCCCTGGTCCGTTTGTTATTGACAGGAGGACACCTCTGTGGATAATTCGCTGCTGGTAAAAACCTCCTGAATGTCTGGTTCATGAGTTGCCAGAGAAACAATCAAAACAAAAGTTAGCAGCAATCTCAGCTCCCAAGTCTTCCCTGAAGTCTAGTCTGTCACTGAAGGAATCCAAACCGCGAGGAGCTTACGGTACTGGTGGTGAAGACAACAACTACCATGATCCCATGCTATTTCATGACATCACCCAATTCTGTCTATTGTTACTGTTTTGATTGAGAAACCCCTAGAGGTGGAAGTTACCCACTGTGTGTTTAAGTCTATTTTTATCACTCAATGATAATGACTCATTGATTTCTTTCATCGTAATGTGAATTGATGTGATTTTACTTTTATCACACGTGGAGTTAAGTTACTGCAGTCAGACATGTTTTATAAAACATGAAGCTAATTAGATCAACTTCCTGAAAACTACAGATCGGCCAACTGTGATGGTGAAGAGTGATTCATGTCACTTCACAATTTCAAGTGTGCTCAGTTTGTTAAAATAACAGGAGCTGTTAGTCTGGTCAGAGCTTTCAGTCAGTATCCATGGTCATCATCCTGAAATAAACAGCAAAGTGTTGATGCATTTCACAGATCTCCCAAAAAGAAATGTTTCTTGTGAAGAAGTCTGCAAGTGGACCTTATCATTTATTAAACTGGTGTGAACAGGCGTGAACAGGTGTGTACAGGTATGTACAGGTGTGTACAGGTGTGTACAGGTGTGACAGGTGTGTCTAATCAGCTGAGTACAGATGAACTGCTGATGTCTCTGTTACAAACTGCTAATACTGTGTCCTCCTCACCAGCAAAAACCTGGGTTCGAAAAGTCAAAATAATTCAGCATGTATCCAGCATCCGATTTTCATGTCGTTTTACACATGTTCGATTCACATTCACCACATATGTTACCAAACCCAAAACATCAGTAGTAACACCATCCAACCACTTCTCTCCTCCCATTTAGTTTTTTTACAAGCACTGCCTGACCCACAGAGAAAGACCTGAGTTTCCCCTTCCTGCCTGTCTGGTTTGGAAAACTTCCTGTTTGGAAAGACCAAGACACCTCTGGCTTTACAAGAGACAATCTAGTAGATAGATAGATAGCTAGATAGATAGATAGCTAGATAGATAGATAGATAGATAGATAGATAGATAGATAGATAGATAGATACTTTATTTATCCCCTAGGGGAAATTCATGTGAATTATTATAATTATAGTATGGACCTGTCTTTTCAAAAACTGCTCTGCTAGTGTTGGTGGTTATGTGTGGCACATTTTGTTAGCTAAACAGGAAATGACCAATACAATGAAGCAAAGACATGCCACCTACTGCTCTATTCTTTACTAGAGACTTCTTGAAGTTTTGGACCAATCTTTCAGCCAACCCATTTGAGGCTGGGTGATAAGCTGGAAGTTTGATGTGTCTAATTGCATTCAACTTAAGGATAGACTCCAATTTGCCCGAAGTATATTGTATCATATGATGCAAACACATTCCTCAAAACTTCAATTGTCTTGCTGGCCATGGTGGTCTGCATATGAATTACATCAGGCCAGCAAGAATATGCATCCATAACAACCAGAAACATCTGCTTATTGTCCTCAGCAAAATCAAGGTGTATTGTCTCCCAAGGTTAAAGAAAGCTGGGAGGAAGGTCTGAGCCCAAGTAAGAATACAAGTACAGTACATCCTAGACCTTAGAGCAAAACTCCACACACTGGGGTGGTTATCATGGGAGAATTTGCTCAGGGCCCAGGAGCATCAACAGCATCTGTACAACAGAAGGACCAGATTGAGACAATTAGCACCAGGAGATAAAGTGCTTGTATTACTCCCTTCGTCCAACTCTAAATTACTTGCAAAGTGGCAAGGGCTCTTTAGGTCACACAGTGAGTGGGCGATGTCGACTATTAGGTTGTGCATTCTGATAGGGGAGGGGTACCACAGATCTACCACCTCAACCTCCTCAAAGCCTGGACAGCGGGGGAGCCTGTCTCTCTGGTGTCAACAGTAAAAGAGAGATGAGTTGACCTGAGGTACCAAATTCCACCAATACTGACTCGCTCCTTTGTGATGGCCAGCTCCCACCATCCCAGAGAGCAGATGTTCCCAGGTTGCAGCAGCGTTACGCTGATGTGTTCTCCCCTCTGCCTAGCTGCACAAACCTCATACCACAAACCTCATAGCCATGTTGAGACTCGCCTGGGCGTGACGGTGGGTTCATGGTCCTTTCTGAACCTGAACACAAAAGAAAAGTGGTTCAGGAAAAATTGAAAGCCATGCTGAAGATAGGAGTCCCACAGTGCCTGGTGTAGCCCCATTGTTCTTGTAAAAAAGACGGGTCTATTCAGTTCTGTGTGGACACTCAAAGGTGGATGATGTGTCACAATTTGATGTCTACCTGATTCACTGGGTCGATGAGGTCCTGGATTGGTTGGGCACCGCTAGTTTTTTTGTGACACCAGATTTGATCAAGGGCTATTGGCAGATTCCCTTGTCTCTGGAGTCCAACAGCCTTCTCCACTCGTGTTGTACAAATTTGTTACACTTCTGTTCAGGTTGTTCAGGGCCCTGGCTGCCTTCCAATGCCTCATGTGTGCTGCGTCCGGATGCTGCATATGCCTCTGCCTATTTGGACATCTTTATCGTTCACAGTAACAGTTGGGTGGAGAATATGCAGTGGGTGGCTGCAGCGCTTGACTCACTAAGGCAGGTCGGGATCCCAAAAACCAAAGAAGTGTGCAGGTGGACAGAAGGAGGTACGGTGTCTGGGGTACCACTTGGGTGGCGAGCAGGTGCGTCCCCAGGTAGATAAGACCACAGCAATTGCAGCCTGCCCACAGCCCAACTCCAAAGTTTGTGAGGAAGTTGTTGGGGTTGGCAGGCTATTATCAGCGATTCATTCCCAACTTTGCCGACCTGACCAGCCCCCTGGCCAATCTCACCCGAAAGGCTGCCTCAGATCCGGTCTAGTGGATGGAGCGGTGTCAACTGGCACTTGAGAGGGTGAAACAAGTCCTCTATGGGAAACTTCTTCTCCACATTATATTGGCTATCCGGTTAGTGGTCGATGCTCTGCGCTCATATCTGCTGGGGTGCCCATCCACCCTCTGTTCGGATCATGCTCCTCTCCAGTGGCTCCACCGCATGAAAGATACCAACACCTGGATCACCCAGTGGTATCTGGCTTTGCAGGAGTTTAAGTTGAAAGTGGTCCATAGGCCGGGGGGCACAGATGGCTGTGGCTGACTTTCTATCCCATTCCAATGGTGAGGGGAGGGGGTTAGGCCAGATGGCTCCCCGGCATAAGTCCGGCTGTGGTCATATGCGGGAATGGGCATGGTCGGCAGGCAGCTGCAGGAGAGATAGGGTGTGGAGAGGATTGATGAGAGCAGTTTCAGGTGAGGTGATTGCTCAGCTGTTGCCTGTTAATGATTCTCTTCTCCTTTTAATGCAGTAGCGTGCTGGAACACAGGGGACTCACATACACACAAAGGAGAAGGATGGCCACAACGAGCCAGGACAAACTGTTGAGAGAATAAGAGAGACCGGAGTACGTGCGCCAAGAGGCCGGGCAAAAACAGAATCAAGAGAAGTTTAAGTTCAAAGTGTGTGTGTGCAGTCCAGACAATTAATATCATTATTTTGAGTCGGGACAGTGTGTGTGTTGGGGGAACGCATGGTGGCAGCAAGTCCTGCTACATTCCTATATCACAGATACTGTAGCTACTGTGTTTACTTTCCTTTTTAGCTTTTTCTCATTTACTCTTACATATACACAGTAAGGTTTCTCCATTTCTGCATCACCTTCAAAACAAGAGTCCTCGCCCTCAGAGTCTATAGAAAAACAGTTCAAGCCCTCTGACATTGCCTGCTTGGTAGTCAGTGACAAAGTCTGGTGTTGTTGACTCTTTGAAGCTCCAGACCTCTGTCACTCCGGCTGAATAGGTGAGATAGCAGACTCTGTCTGCAGTGATGAGATGTTTTCAGGCAGACCGCCAGGTAAACAGGTGTCCACTGCTTCCTTTTCCAACACTTCAGTTGCTGTTATCTGCCTAAGGTGTAGCATCCTGGTTTTTGGTCCACTTGGTCCGTTTATCTTCTCTCCCCTTGTGTCGGGAACAGCAGGCCTTGGAGATGTGTCCTTTCTTTTTACATGTCCAGCATTCCACCTCCTTACCTTTGCCAGTGTATCTGTAACATGACTTCTCGCTTAACTCCTTTCTAGCTCGGCCGCCTTTGAAATGGTGCTAGCCTGAAAGACTTCTTTGACAACAGCGTCCTGCTTTGTCACTTCCTATGCAAGTCCCATATCATAAGCTCCTGCCAATGTCGGGTCTTTAGTGTGGGCTGCGTTTACCATTCGGTCGCAGAGTTCTGCACTTTTAACCCTGCACACAAATCTATACCTCAGAGAATTGTCTTGAAATGTCCCAGACTTGCAAGTAGCTGCTAGCTTCCTCAAACTTGCAATTTATTCACTTAAAGACTCATCCTCTCTCTGATTTCTGGAGTTAAACTTGTATTTTTCTGCCATAAAATTGTCTTTGGCACAAAATGTGCATGCATGGCAGTTTCAGTGCATCAGCAGAATTTGATTCTTTCTGCCCACGATAGTCAGGAACACAGACTTTTCATCTCCATAAGTCAGTCCGTTTGAAAGATAGAACTGTTCTAACTTTTCCAAATAGGCTTCAAATCCTTCTTTGTTTTCATTGAAGTGACAATCTTCACTTTTCCTGAATACCGTTACTATCTTCAATGTGCTTCTTTTCGTCTCAACGAGTTTTCACAATTATCACAATCTTTTTCCTGTGAAGGAATCCAATCCTTGTCGCCAAAATCTGTTGTGTCTCACAGAATACTGTGTGGAATATATCTCAGGTGAAAAAAACAACAAAGAAAGAAGCTAATGTACTATGATGACTACTATATTAGAGCCAGGGAAAAGATGTCTGCCCTTGAGCAGCGCCTTGCATACAGTGATTCCAAATCAGAGCACAACATAACACCCCAAGACAGCAATGGTTGTTATAATACATTATTGTCTGGTTCAGCAGTTTTACATACTTTTCTTTATACACCACAGCTCCTCCCCTGTAGTTAAAAACGTTCCTATTTTGATTTTCTTTTCTATTGAACCTTTCTCAAAAACAAATCAAAATACACTCACATGAGTGCTGAATACACCTTTACACAAGAAATTTCAAATGAACAACCTAGGGTGTAAATACGGTGAGACTCGGATCTGCAGTCTCTTTCTGTCAGTCCACTATAAGTCCAGACGTTGATTAGGGTGCACATTTCTCTTTGGCTGCTCTGTGCATCCTGTTTTTGAAGGTTTTTACACATAATACATTGTTTTCTGGTTCAGCAATTTTACATACTTTTCTTTTATACACCACAATGGATTTGGATTTCAGTTGATCAGACAAGGATTTCCATAAGTTTTGGATCATGTCACAAACATAAAGCAGGTGCTCTGTTGTTTCTTTATTTAGTGGGTCTGCCATGGTGAAACTACAATGGTGCATTGCTTTAAATGTTGTTGCGACACCGAATTATAGGACGACATTTCTCCTTTCCTTTCGTAAAGGAAGGTCCAGTGTTTCCTATGTGAAATGAGATAAGAGAGGAAGCACTGAAACTTGTTTCCTCATCATTTAGAGAACTGGACCAGCTCTTATTATGGCTGTCACTTTTACTTGTATACTTCTGGGTCATTTCACTCAGTTTGAAACTTCCTAAGCAAAAAAGACTTTTCAACTGCAGCCCTTGTCTGTGACTCAACAGCCCTCTCTTTGGACATTAAATGTCTACTTGTCTGTTTTTGGGGTTGTGACCAAACATTAAGACTCAACCTTCCATTTAAATCTTGTTATATTTCTGGTATGACCAGAAAAAAAAAGTTTCCTGTTTAAATTCAGCTGAACTGGTTTTAGTGGAACCAGTTCAGACCATCATCAGACCAAGATGACAGTCCAGACTGGTATGAACTGAATCATACTGGTCTCTAATCTGCCTCTGATATGAGTTTAGAAGGAGCTGATGGGTTCTTGTTCTTTTCTGTCATGTTCCGTTTCCAGTTTTCTTTCATTCTTCAGTCGTTCCCACAGTGATATAATCTCTCTCTCTCTCTCTCTCTCTCTCTCTCTCTCTGTAGTGTCTCTCTATCGTCCCCCTCCCCCACCTCTCTGTCTCTCTTCCTTCTAAAAATGGATCAGGGAGTCATTCTGTGGTAACCTAGCAACAGCAGCATCTCTCAGAGGAGTATGATGTAATGCTTCCTGTACACGAGAAAGGAGGAAGAGAGAGGAGGGGAGGATGAGGGGGACAGAGCAGAAGGAGAGGAATCAGGAAAAGGAGACAAGGAGAGGAAACAAGGACAGGAAACGACGACAGGAAACACGTATTTGCTCTAACCTGAAGATTTTAGTTAATTATTCAGCTCTGTGTTTAAACATTTGAACTCTTCACTTGAGTTAATTTGATCCAGATTATATTTATTTATTTATTTGTTTTAAATATCATTTTTATTGTTTTATTTTTCTAATATAAAACTGAATCAGTTTAACTCTGATCTTGTCTTGATCAGTCAGGTTGTGTCCTCACTAACTCAGTTGTAATATCCAAAACCTCATGTTTATTTCACTTTCAGAACAGAAATATAAAAGAAGGTTCATCAATAACACTGATCAGACTGAATGGGCAGCCATATTAGATCATGTTTGATACAGAGCTACTTCCTGTTTGACCTTTGACCTTCTGTTCCGAAGAATTATCAAAAACATTGCGGGTATGTTTAGCTTTGTTTAACTTTGAGCTGAAAACAACTCGAAAATTTTAAAGATCCTGGTTTTAAACAAAGTGGAATTTTCCATTAATCTGTAACTTTGCTCTCAGGTCTGATTCAAGATGGCGGCCACATTGAAGCTGAAGCTGCTGATTTCAACAAAAACAGGGTGTGAAGGAGCCAGATCTGATTTGAACAGGCTTTATTGACACAGTCAGTGATGACAGCGGCAACTCGATGACAAATAGATCAACATTTTCCACCAGCAGAGACCGAAAAGGTGTGAATGATCAAGTAACTGGACGGATGAATAAAACCAGAAGAAACAAACATGATAGAATGAAGCAGCTGAGAGGAGGCTTACCGGAAGATCAGTGACGACTCAGACTCCATCCATCCTTCCTTCACTGTATCCTTCACTGTCTCCTTCACTGTCTCAGTCCTCCCTGTGCAGAGACAAAGATGGAGTGATGAAGCTTCTTGTCGTCCTCACAGATCTCTGCAGCTCAGAGGAAACGACAACTTGCTGCAGCGACTTTAATCCACAGCCACCCTTCAAAACCTCTGTGCTCCTATCCTCCCTCTCCTCCTCTATTCCTCTCCTCCGTCCTGCAGTGATATATCCTCACAGCTGTAAGAATCACACACACACACACACACTCACACCCTTCAGCCGCACACACACACATCCCTGACGACGGTCACCACAAGAGATGGGAGGCTGAAACCACGGCAACCTGGCAGCATCCTCACACTGCTGACTCCTCCTCCTGCTGCTGAGATAGGGAGGGGGAGGGGAGAGAAAAACAGAGAGAGAGGGATAGAGAGAGAGAGAGAGAATGAAACATCACAAAGTTTTTTTTTGTTTTTTCATTTTGTTTGTTAGGAAAGGAGCAACAATGTTGGTTCACGTGTGTGAAGAGATGTGTGCAGCTGTTTTTCATCCTTTCTCCTCCTTCATTTCCTACATAATGATGATGATATTAGCTGACATGATGTCACATGATATTTTAACATGATGACATCATGTGATGTCAAAGCACATGATGCTCTAACAGATTTCTGTGAGATGTTAAAGCTGCAGAGAAACTTTTGACCACTAGAGGCAGGAAGGGTCCAGAACCAAGACATTTTTTTAATATTATATTTTTGAATATCAAATTAGTAACTGTTAATAGCTAGTATTTATTTATCTTTTTTCTTGTTTTTAGCAAAAAGTAAATATCCAGAGAGTCTCTGAATACTGCCCCAGTCAAGGGTGTAGTCTGTGAGTGGCAGAAATCAACCTGTTAGCTTAGTCCATATTGAAATAGACATTTTTGCCCCCCTAAATTACATAATATCTTCACAGATGCAGTTTCAGGCTTAGCAACCCTGGCTCCCCATCCCCACACCCATACCAGTGAACCAGTTCGGTTTCAGTAAATTGTGAAAACAAAGCGCTCCAGGTTCACTTTGCCCTCTGCCACTGTATAATAGCCCTGACAGATCACATGATATTACACTGGGATGTTAAAAAAAATAAAAAATAGATGAAACCATGGCCGCTGGTAATGACAGCAAGACCGGTGGATGAGGATATAACCATTGTACTTTTCCAGATGTAGAACACATCAAACAGCAACTGTCTACTACACACAGACCCCCCACCATCCCCCAATAAGGTTGTATTTGATAACGACCACACAGATGTTACTGTAATAATAAAATTTAGTATATTGTGTGCACACTCGCATGCCCACACAATATACTACATTATATTACTAATTCAACCAAACACCACAGAAATGTATATAAGTATAACAGCAGCCACCTTGTTCCAAGTGAAAGAACAGATAAAAAGCTGAAACCAGCTGATCTCTCCAGAGATGTTCAATTGGGTTCAAGTGACGGTTCTGGTTGGGTTCATTTAAAGACATTCACAGAATTGTCCCTAAGCCTCTGATGAATTGTTTTGGCTGTGTGCTTGGGGTCATTGTCATATAGTAAGTGAACCTTCTGCCCAGTCTGAGGTCCTGAGCCATTTGGACCAGGCTTTCATTAAGGATAGCTCTGTGCTTTGCCCTGTCTTTGCCCTGACCAGTCTCTGCTGAAAAGCACCTCCACATATTTCAGTTTTTCCTTTTTAATGAATTTGCAAAAATGTCTAAAATCTTCTTTCCGCTTTGTCATTATGGGCTATTGGGTGTAGATTGAGGCGGGACAAGATGAATATAAATGATTTTAGCTGATTTTGTTAGTAAATGAACTGGTGACGATGGCTTTGGAATATGAGCATAAAGGAGGCAGGCAAACACAAGGATTATTTTATTCTCATGAAAAGGGGGAAGCTATGAGAAATTATTGAAAATGAATATAATGACAAATAAAAAAAATAAACAATTATAAAAAGGTGAATGAACTAACAATAGAGGGTCACATTATGGCACAGAGCAAACACTTTTCAACTTACTTTTCAAAATAAGGCTGGCTCTTAATGAAGTACACAAAAGCAATATAAGACAGTATACCTCTCCTTCTTTTAAAGCCCAGGGAGGAAAATGATAATTAGCTTTTGATAAATAATGAAACGCAGAAAAATAACAGATTACCTCAGGACAACCCAAACAAAACATGCAAAGGCAACTGCTGTTTGCTCTTTGAGGAATCTTCAGCGCAAAGCTCCATACGTGCTTCTGCTGCAGCCAGTCGAGCTGCGTTCCTCTGCCGAGCCACTCTGGTGCCTCTGATCGAGCCGACAACATTCACACTCCAGTTGGTGCTCCGGCTAACATTACCTCCTCTGCCTTTGCTCCAGCCAACATTTGTCAGTCTGTCTGTTCTGTCGCTCCAGAAAATGATAGCAGTACAACCTCTGCCGCCCCAACTAATTACTCCTCTACCTCCATACACTCCTCCATTGCTCCAGCTACAAACTCTGCTTCTTCCACAAGCCTGGCAGAAGTCCACTGCTCCAGTAAATGGTAAATGGTAAATGGATTTGCACTTACATAGCGCTTTTCTAGTTTTACTCACCACTCAAAGTGCTTTACACATACTTGCCACATTCACCCATTCACACACACATTCATACATCACAGTCACACACTGATGGAACAGCCGTCAAGGGCAAAGTGGGGTTCAGTATTTTGCCCAAGGACACTTCGACACGTGGACTGGAGGAGCTGGGGATCGAACCACCAACCTAATTAGTGGATGACCCACACTACCTCCTGAGCCACAGCTGCCCCAAACACTCCAGTGAGTGTTGTGGGGATCTGACTAAGTCTAACCAACCAGATGACCCAGCTATTATGAAGCGCCGAAACGTTGCAGCTGTTTCCAGGTCTCAGGTACAGGCCACCTTGGTAATCTTATATGTTGTTCATGTTCTTGGAGGGTCCTGGAGAAAAAAAGAATGTCATATAGATACACAAACACAAACCTGTCTAGCATATCTTGAGCACGTCATTCACCCGGTTCTGGAATACAGCGGGTGCATTGGTGAGGCTGAAGGGCATGAATATGTATTTGAAGTGGTCCAGAGGTGTGTTGAAGGCGGACCAGGTTTTTGGCTGCTTCAGTGGAATATGTGTGTGGTTGTGTATCAAAAAACTAATGACGACTGGATGAGAAAGCACCTGCAAGACCCCAACTCCCCGGGTTATCATTCAGGAGTGGGAATGTGGGGTTCCCGAGCCTGGAGGACAGGGGCTGCAGGTGGCATTGGGTGTGGTTGTTCCTCCGCTGATGGTCCAGCTGCTGCGGCTAAGGGGTTGTAGTGCAGCGGCTCGGCCCAGTACAGCAACGGTGTTTCGGAAAACTGTATAAAAAAGACAAAACAAACTGCTTTGACATAACATCATAAGTGACTTGGACACTAGATTCCACACCAATGCAAAAAGTGAAGAAGAATTTTGTGCTGTTCTGAAAGTTGGGCAGGTTTGTGAGGATAAAGTCCCTTCTGTATGCCAACCACTGATCCTGAAGTATTCTTACACAGCTCTTACACCTGAGAAAATGAAGTAGGACACCTGAACACTGTATAATATGTTGCCACTTTCCCCTTAACTTGTCTCCTCTTGGTTTCTTCAATGCAGTTTGTAAGATCCAGCTCCAAAGCATTTTGGAGAAATGTGCACTACTTTACATACTGTATATTTTGCACACTGCCTGTGACTGATGCTGGTGAGAACTTTCAGTAAGATAAAGCAAAGCAAGTTCCATTTCTACCTGTAAAATGGCTATTGGATCACTACACACATGATGCCCACAGGCTTATTTCTAGTTGGTGTGTATACTTGGTTCAAAGATTTGCAGCTGATTTTACTCCTTTGTTATATCATTTTATAGATGATAATGTCATTTTATTTTAATTGAACAAATGAATGTATATTTAAGTTATATGTAAGTTATTTATCAATGTTAAGACAATTTTACCATTCAACCTTTAATTCTGTAAAATGGCCTTAGCACATTTCTTATGGAGGATACCATCAAATAGTGAATTTTATTATGTGCAGAGTGTTGGATGTATGTCTGTGTTACATTTTCAGGGTTCACATAGCCTGCGGAGGTGGGGCCCAATGTAATATCTTTTCATGGGCCCCAAAATCACTTGTGGTGCCTCGGGCCGCATCCAACCAGAGTCCAGCTCAGAAATATTGGAGGTTTTCATCATGTTTCACTCGGACTTCATGTCCTCACACTTCCAGGGGAGTCCATGCTCTCAGTGACCCCCTCCAGGTTTCTCTGTTATTGTCCATGGGACTGGACCTGAAGTGGTGCTCTCCAGGACTCTACCCTAAGATTCTTCCTGCCTTTAGTACAGAGATGACCCTCTGTTTTTACTCAGGTGGTTGCTCATATGTTTCCTCTCCTCCTTCCTTGTTTCCTGTCCTCCTCATGTACCTTCTTCTCCCCTTGTGTGTGTGACATCAGCACGTCCTATATTTATCCAATGACATGTCTTCATTGTAGTCATGTGATGTGCTGTGAGCTGTAGTGCAGTTACATAATTCAAGATTTAGTTTGATGTGAAATTATATTGGAGCAGCTTTGGAACAGCTGTTTATTCTTTTATTCTCTGTAAATATAAATGTGTGTGTGTGTGTGTGTGTGTGTGTGTGGTGTGTGTGTGTGTGTATTTATCTATATTTAGATATATCTAAATATTGTATACACACACACACACACACACACTTGTAATAAACTTGATAAATGTATAAAGCAGACTGTGTGGAGCTGTTTAGATTCTGTGTTTATGTTCAGTGAAACATATGATCTGAATATTTCAGCGTTATGGCAACGTTATTATAGAATCAACATAGTGTCATTCTAACGTGAGAACTGGGTTCTAACAGTAGACCCCCAGCCCCTCACCCCCGGGCCGTGTACTGCGCATGCGCCTCGTTCTGCAGCAGTCCGTGTGTGTGTGTGTGAGTGCGTGCATGTGTGTGTGTGTGTGTGTGTGAGTGTGTGTGTGTGTGTGTGTGTGTGTGTGTGTGTGTGTGTGTGTGTGTGTGTGTGTGTGTGTGTGTGTACGTGTGTGTTTGTGTTCAGCCAAACAGCTCACCAAGGCTCACTTATCCGACGGATCGGTTTAACCCGGCTTTTAGCCCGCTCCGCGTTGATTAGCCCGGATCTGTTCAAACCCCTGCGCCAGCATGTCGTCCAGTCCGCAGGACCAGAACCAGGAGCCGAACCAGGAGCAGGAAGAGGAAAGGAAAGAGGAGGCGAAAGCTGAGAAGACAGAGGTTAAAAGTGAGGAAACGAATGAGGAGCAAAATAAGGAAAGGAAAAAGGAAAGCAAGAAGGAGAAGAAGGAACCCTGGAATTATTGTATCTACAACCCTACCACCGGAGAGTTCCTGGGCCGGACCGCCAGCAGCTGGGGTAAGACAGGCGGCCTGGAGACAGGCTGCGAGTCCGCTATAAACGGTCCGGGAGCTCTGAGACACACGAATCTGTCTGTCTGTGTATTATTATCACAGTACATAACAGTACATCATAGAAAATATATAGTACATAACAGAATATTAAAGTACATCACAGTACATAACAGAATATCACAGAATATTACAGTACATAACAGAATATTACAGTACATCAAAGAATATTTGAGTATACCATAGTACATCACACTATATGACAGTATCACAGAATATTACAGTGCATCACAGTACATCACAGAATATTGCAGTATATCCCAGTACATGGCAGAATCGCATCATAGAATATAACAGTATACCACAGTAGAGATAGATAGATAGATAGATAGATAGATAGATAGATAGATAGATAGATAGATAGATAGATACTTTATTTATCCCCTAGGAGAAATTCATGTGTCCATTAGCTCATTGTTGATAATAATAATAATGATAATAATAATAACAATAACAATAATAAAAAGTAAATAATAAATAAACAATAATAATTAGATTAGTCCACTTCCTTTGGCTGAGGTGTTCTACAGCCTGATGGCAGAGGGAACAAAGGATCTCCTGAACCTCTCTGTTCTGCAGCGCAGTGAGATGAGATGTTTGCTTCTGTAGCTGCTTCTCTGTCCTGCCAGAATGTTGTGGAGAGGATGGTTGGTATTGTCTAAGATGGCCTCCATCTTACATTGCATGCATCGCTCCACAACAGTCCTGAGTGAGTCCAGTCTCCTGCCAAGCACAGACCCAGCCTTTTTGACCAGCTTGTCCAGTCTCCTTGTGTTCATGTCGGACATGCTGCTGCCCCAGCAGACTGCAGCATTAAAGAGTAAACTGGCCACCACTGACTGATAAAACATGTGCAGCATTTCACTGCAGACGTCAAAGGACCTGAGCTTTGTGAGGAAAAAGAGACGGCTCTGCTCCTTCAGGTAGATGGCATCTGTGTTCAGGGACCAGTCCAGTTTACTGTCCAGGTGCACACCTAGGTATTTATAAGTGTGCACCACCTCAATGTCCTTCCCTCGAATGTTGACTGGCTGAAGGGTGGGCCTAGACCTCCCAAAGTCCATGACCATCTCCTTGGTCTTGGAGGTGTTTAGAAGGAGGCAGTTCTTGTCGCTCCATTCACTGAAGGCCATCATCAGATCCCTGTAGTCCTCTTCCTGCCCATTCCTGATACACGCCACAATAGCTGTGTCATCCGAGTATTTCTGGATGTGGCAGGACTCAGAGTTGTATTTAAAGTCGGCCATATACAGAGTGCCAGAACAGTCCCCTGTGGAGCCCCAGTGCTGCTCATCACTGTCCCTGAGACATAGTTACCCAGCGAACTGTGGTCGTCTTGTCAGGTAATCCACAATCCAGGACGTGAAGCAGGGATCCACGAAAAGCTGCTTCATGGTCGGTCTTCCCGGTGTGATCGGTTTAACACACGTAAAAAAAATCATTAGACCATCACAAGATGAGGAGGCATTTGTAAAACAGGAAAACAAAATCACACCATCAACACACAGGTTGTATTTGATGCCGCCTGTACAGTTATAGACATTGTTGTACAGTGTCCAGGATCTAGGCAACATGTAATTCATGGATTTTAATAGAGAGTGTCCTGAGGCAGCTGTTTGAAAGCCTCATATTCCAGCTGGATGTCACTTGGTGGGGTTAGTGGATATCTTCTCACACCTAAACCCACAGCTGGGACTACAGCTACATTACAACAGGTAAAGTTACAACAGACTGTGAGAATAGGCTTATAGGCTGCCCGTTAGCTTTAGTTAGATTGTCTATGAGATGTGAGTTTTTTTGTTGTTTTGAGAGAGAATTGAAGGTAAGTTTTCATTGTAAAATTAAATTCTCCAGGGTCGACACAAACATTATCATACAGATGCATTTTGGAGAATGCACTACTTTTGTAAACAGCACCGAATCCCTTATTATTTGATTTGTATTCATTTATTTCTGAGGGTTTTTTTTAATATTATTATTACTGTGGGATTGGTTGCGCATGTGTTTTCACCGGCACAGACCGTTCTTTCATCAAACCAATCTCTGTGCTTCCTGCAAGTGAGCTCGTCCATGAAAATTGATGTCAGCCACAGCAATGAAGTCGCACTCTTAGCTCAGGAGTTTTTGCTTTTCCTGTTGGGAATAGGACTTAAAAGAAAACTTTTAGTTACAAACTTTTAGTGTTACTTAGGAGTAGTCTTAGTGGTAAGATAAAATGCTTTGTGAATACGGGCCCTGATCAGCTTCTACTTGGAAACCTTGTGGAGGGGGACACCCAGAACACTGTAGGATTATATATCCCATCAGAGATACAGATGTTGGGACTTCTTTGATTAGTCTTCTGCCACCACAAATCACACCTCAATATCTGATCATGGAACAGGGTTTTTCCTGCGTAGAGAATTTAGAGGTGGACGCCTCTGTCAAATTTCGTGCTGCCTCCGCCTCCCGACAAAATTGTAGTACTTGTTTTCTCGGTACTCGTGGATTTGACGTTTGTAACTGCAATTGCGGCTGTACCCCACTAAGGCAATATATTGGCGCTGTATCGTAATCTGTGCATCAGGCAGAGCCATCCAAAACTTCCAAAAAAGAATACGAACGCGCTGGATTTTCTGCCTGCGGAAGGAGGCGGTGGCCTGATTTTTAATAGGGTTGCCATCCGTCCTGTATAATACTGGATCGTCCCGTATTTGAAAATAAAATGCTGCGTCCTGCCTCCAACTCCCAAAAAAATTATAGTACTTGTTTTCTCGGTATTCGGTGGATTTGAATTAATACGGGATGCACTTTGTCCCGTGTTTTCGTTCATATTATGTCCTCAAAGTGCTCTGAATAATGTAATGTCAAGTAAACCCAAACGAGTTGCCACCTTTTTTCACATTCAAGGTGGCAACCCTACAGATGAATGTTATCTTTTTTACATCCAAGCACACCCAGCTTCTTGAAAAGTTTCCCTAAATTAACGTTACATCCCATCATATATGGGTTTTTTTTTTTGCAGAAATGTCTCAAATCACAGCTTATTTTAAAAAGAGAGTTCGCGAGGAGCAGAATCACGAGGACAGGTGAAACAGTGCAGAGTACAGACATCATTAGTTCTAATATGGGAAAAAATGGTAATTCATGTTACTGACGAGATACGGTTAATTTGTCAGTACTGAAAGTAGGCTTAATTCTCAGATCTCAGAAGATCTCTGCAGTATATATATACCATGCCCCATGTGAGAGGGTACACTGCCACATTTTTGTTACAGTCATCATGATTGAACGTGAAAAAGAAGCAAACGTTTGTATAGAACACATTTACATGTATTAAATAAAATAAAGAAAACAGAGTCATGTGGGATTAGTCTGATCTGCAGCGACTGATCTGATTTGACGGGATCACTCAGTTCCTGAAACACAGAATAAAAAACACTGCACAACAATGTTTGTTTCCTGTGTTGTGTTTAAATAAAGTAATGTTTGAATTGTCTCCTCCAGGTCTCATCCTCCTCTTCTACCTCATCTTTTATGGGTTTTTGGCTGGAATGTTTTCTCTCACCATGTGGGTGATGTTAAAGACTCTGGACGAAAACATCCCCCGACATCAGGATCGAGTGGCCAATCCAGGTGAGTTAACGTTTAACCACAATTCTTGGTTACTTTACATCCATAAAGATGATTTAGATGTTTTTCAGATTTGAGTTGAAAGAGAGGCTTTGACGATAATTAAATGGAATTCATTCAGAAATAAATGATAAAATCACAGTGAGGACACCGACTGGACAGGTGTATAACACTCTGAGAACACCCGATGGGCAGGTGTTAATCAAGTTGAGGACACCTGCTGGACAGAACTGAAGCAGTTGTCGCCGGTTGTGTTTTCACTCTGCTGTTCAGGTCATTTTCCGTTTCAGAGTCGCAGTCATTCTGTTTTCTGTGTTTGATTACTGATTATAGATTGTTTTTTTTGTTTTTTGCAGGTTTGGTGATTCGTCCTCACGCAGCTGAAATCTCATTCAACCGCAGCAACCCAACAAACTACAACCATTACGTCGAACAACTGCACAACGTCCTGCAGCGTGAGTATGAGCGCACACATCACTTTGTCTTTGTGTTGATCAATGCTGGATTTTCAAAGGTGTGGTCTGCCCCCAGCACACGTGCTGATTGGCTTCCTCTTCTTCAGACTGTCACCTTAACAATAAAGGTCCAGTTTTGTGTGGACAAGGAACTGATGTCTCCTCAAACATAAAAACTAATTATTATGATGTTGTTTATTTTCAGAATATAACGACAGTGTTCAGGAGCGTAATGACTTGTGTCTGGTGGGTGAATACACTGAACAGGATGATGAGCAGATAAAGAAAGTTTGTCAGTTCAAACGTAGTACACTGCGTCAGTGCTCCGGTCTGCCCGACACCAGCTTTGGATACGCTGAAGGGAAACCCTGCATCATTATCAAGATGAACCGGGTCAGCAAAAACATTTTTCATTTTCACTCTTATTGTTTGACAAGCTACAAAAGTAGTTGTGCTAATATTTGTTTATGATAAACTGACATGGAATGAATGATGATGAATAGGTAGAGGTGACAAACATTACAATATTGCCTTAATTTTTTAAACCTGTCAGTTCTGGCTAAGGCTTATATCATTTCTCATATCATGCTAATTGAACTACGATCAGCTGTGTGTTACTGTAATACATTTTGAAATGACTCTAGTCAGAGTCAAGATCACTCACCTGAAGGCATGACAGTTTCTATGGTTACTATCAGGTTGATATACCTAGAGCTCTGAATGTTAGACACTTTGTCAGTTAGGTTTTATTTTATTTGAATTTCACTATGAATAATTATGAATGAAATATATATAATGTATATTATGAAATGACAATAAATAAAAGCAACAGCTGTTTGTCTGCAGGTCATTGGACTGAAACCACGAGGAGATCCCTACATCAACTGTACTGCCAAGGTAACACACATATTGTACATACACAAACACATTATACACACATTAAAACACACGCTTTTATCCCAGTTATCCAATTGTCCCATATTGCCCTGTACTGTGAAGCTGAATGACCAACAAACCTAAATACACCGTTTTTTATGAGCCGCTCGGTAACCAATCAGACACTGAGAAATGCTTTAGTTCTTGTCAAGCTGGCAATAAAAATCCAAACATTGAATGCACAAAGAGAAAAATACAATAATGACATGTTTTAGAACAGTTTAGATCAGTGGTAATATTCGTAGTAGTTTTTAAATGTAAAAATATTTCTGTTGGTTACAGATATAACCCTCTGATGATATCTGTAACACATCACAGGGTGTACATAAATATACATATAAATTTAATGCTCTAACCTGGAATTCTGTGTTTTGACCCACATCACGAGCTTTCCCTAACCAAGTGGTTTTTGTGCCTAAACCTAACCATTTTAACCCAAACAACAATGGAAGGACTGAAACTGAACGCAATTTGGGTAAAGATGTGTTATTTGATCGATGAGATTGGATTGAGTTAGTAGATAGTTTGATGTGAAATTTATTCTCGTTCTCCTCATTATGTTAATTGTTAATGTATCATTATCATTTTGTTTAAATAATATAATTTCTACCTGTCTCTGATAGAGAGACAGTGTGTTACAGATGCAGTACTTCCCATCTGAAGGTCGGCTGGATAAAATGTTTTTTCCGTACTATGGCAAGAAAGCGCATGTGAGTAAAGACTGTGTGATTAGTTTACTATAAACTATATTGTTTTTACTTTGGTGTATTATCATTATTATTATTATTATTATGTGATATCTGTAAGTGATTAAATTCTCACTGTTTAATGTGTGACTAATGTGCAAGTCCTTCACATTTGCAGTTAGAAACATGGTTCTAACATTGACATAAAATCATCATTAATACCTGAAAAGCAGCTGTTTATTGGCGAAATGCATAGTCAAAAGTTGATGG
The DNA here is from genome assembly GCF_021018895.1 of Seriola aureovittata. Classification (NCBI taxonomy): domain Eukaryota; kingdom Metazoa; phylum Chordata; class Actinopteri; order Carangiformes; family Carangidae; genus Seriola; species Seriola aureovittata. The sequence continues at coordinate 29,407,174 of NC_079367.1, read as the reverse complement.
CATAGCGCCACCCCTAGACAGTTTTTGATGTTTTCTTTGAGTAATACTTTAACACCTATATTTGTATTTGATGTTCTTGTCCCTTCCTTCGACTACACCAGCATCTTTTGTTACACATCAGTCGTCAGCAGGGACAGCAGCAGATATTCTTCTGCTGAATCAACTCAAGTTCATGTGACCTGGAATGAGCTAAAAACATGAAAGCACAATAACTTTAAATGATGAACATGTGCTTCCCAAGAAAGATGAACCCAATTGGTCAGATGGTGGCAGGGTAATTAAGGCCTGAAAATGCAATTATGGATAGGCCACGCCCCTCACACCTCAAGCTTGTTGATGTCTTATTTGGTTTTTAAGATATTGACCAATGACCTTCAAAGGGGCGTGGCTCAGCACATACATTGACCAAAATCAACAACTGTTGGGCAGATCATTACAAAAACATGCAGGATGTGTCCTGTGTGGGATAAATAAAGTTAATCTAATCTAATCTAATCTAATGTATAAAAGTTTTGCACAAGGACAAATTAAATGGTAAAACTGACACTTCATGGAGAGCTCACTTAGGTCTGAGTGGCAGTGTTGGACCTGAATGGAGAATTCTGTGTAAACTTCCACTGATCAAAACAGCTGCTGACCTGCAGAGGAGGGTCTTACACAGTATCTGTTAATGCTTTTGTCATTGTTATCAACTCCTTGAACTTTGATGTGAATTCTGATGAAAGTTGATTACAACTTTTATGGCACCACAAACAATGTGGAAGAGTTCACAAGCACTTGGTGCCCTGAAAATGTTTTATGTTCCGTTGTAGAGAATGAACTGCTTTTTCGACATAAAACTATGTTTTTGTTTTTATTAATTTAATTTTATTTATTTATATCTTTCATTTTGTTTTTCTACAGAGTATTTAGAAAAGTATTTAGAAAACTCTGTTGTGAGCAAATGGAGACTTTGAATTGAATTCTCTCTCTCTCTCTCTCTCTCCATTTTAACCCTACCTCCCTCTCTCTGTCTTTACAGCCTGACTATGTGCAGCCTCTGGTCGCAGTCAAGTTGTTGTTAACAAAAGATGACTACAACGTCGAGCAGACAGTGGAGTGTAAAGTCGAGGGTACTGACCTGCGTAACAATGATGATCGAGACAAGTTTCAGGGCCGTGTCACTTTCCGTGTGATGGTGTCAGAGTAAACGGCCCTGCTGGTTACCATGGATACCACAAACTGGGTTTACACTGGAAAAGCTCCAGTTCAGGACAATTTTTAATCCAGACCTGATTTATTCTTGGATGTCTGAATGCGGTTCATCCTGTTCAGAGGACCACTGAGAGATACATATGGTTACACTGCCAGAACCCTTCATATTTTATCTTAACCGCAGTCCAGATCTTTTATTCAGTGGTTTAGATCTGCTCCAGTCAATGCAGATCAGGTCTGCTATGGAAGCATGTGAGCCATCTGTATAATGATGTGTTTTTTTTAAATGTATAAATGTGATGTAATAAATCAATGATATGATCCTAGTACAAGGTCACTTCAAAACATAAACGGTGAAATCACACAGAGGACCGAAAACCGAGTTCAGCTTTTCACTGGTTATTCTACAGTTTCAGTTGACATTCAGTTTGTCAGTAATCAGATTAATCACATTACTCAGCCTCCACCCTGAAACAGTCATGCCAGAGGACCTGCCTTTTACAATATTAATGACATTTACAGTACTGTACTGATAACGTGATTAAGTTGAGTTCTAAAGCAGAAATCTGGATTTGTGACCATACAAACATTTCAGTAGTGCTTCTCTGCATGAGTAAACAGATCTATAATGATAGTAATCTAATTGCTGATCTGTATGTAAACCTTGTAGAATAAACAGAGTAATTTGGTTTATGCAAAGAATTAGCAAACAATTCAGTATAAACCTTTAATAGATAAATGATAATATGAAATCTCATGAATACAGAATGTTTCACCTGAATGCTAGGATTATAATTTCCTGTCTAAGACCGAAGCTTCAGTGTTAACATACCCCCCTCCATACACACACCTCCCCCGAAACTCGTGTGAGCAGAAATATTTGTGTCAGTTTTAGTTTTTCACAGTAAAAATGTTGAAATATAATTTATGAATTGAATTAGTTCCTCTCACTGTGTTTCCAACCAAATGTTGTACACTTTTTTATGTGATACCAGCGACTACTGTTGTGTTTTTATTGAACAAGATGACATGCAGACTTGCAGAGGTCCAATTAGTCTTTAGTACATCTGTTTTATCATCATGTCTCACTGCTGTTTCAACTTACCTTGATGTATTAGTTTCTATCCTGAATGAAAAAGAATGTGATGTGTCTATCTGCTAGAGGAAGAAAAACAAGAACCATGATAATGCAGCTACTGTGCTGCAAATAAAAGATCCAACAGTGTCATTTTTTATTGTAAAAATGTTTCTATCAGGTTTTATCACACTGTCTGTAGTTGTACTGTAACTTTGACTGCACAGCTATGGTGCCATAGGTGTGCCATAAAATTTAATAAATTTGTAAAAGAATAAGAAAATAAATGTGGAAATATAAACAGGAATGAATACAGAAATAAATGAATAAATGTGGAAATATAAAGAGAAATAAAAAAAATGCTTTTACCTATTGCTCTTGCTTTTAATGTATTGCTTTTGCTTTTCCCACATTGCTTTTGCCTTTTCTATTCGAAGGAGAGGGCTCTGCCTGAAGATGGGCAGGCTGCAGTACAGTTACGCCGACTTCATGTTACACACAGCTGTGCCCCCCCCCCCCCCCCCCCCCCCCCATGATGTCATAACCAAGACCTCCACATATTGTATTTCAGAGATATCTACTGACATGAGCATGCTAACCAAGTAGCCACATCCTGGACCATGTTGTAATACCACTTTATGACACTAGATGCTGTGTGAGACAGTGGAGCATCTGACACTTTATTTATCTCCTAGGACAAACCCATGTGTCCAGTAGCTCATTGGTAATAATAATATAATAATAATAATAAAAGTTAATGATAAATAAACAACAATAATTAAATGAGTCCACTTCCTTTGGCTGAAGTATTGTATAGCCTGATGGCAGTGGGAACAAAGGATCTCCTGAACCTCTCTGTTCTGCAGTGCAGTGAAGTGAGACGTTTGCTGCAGCTGTAGCTGCTTCTCTGTCTTGCCAGAATGTTGTGGAGAGGGTGGTTGGTATTGTCCATGATACATTTTAAAGTCATAATGCAAAAGTTTTGTTTTTACTTTGTGATCTGAGAGGTGCACAGTAACAGTTTATTGAAGCAGGAGCAGCAGTGTCCTCTGCTGATTGCAAAGAGATGTGAAAAAGCTTACAGCACCTGGTATTCACAGGCAGTCTCCCTTCCAAGTACTAACCAGGCCCGATGGAGAGTTCCTGGATAGTAGTCCCAAATTCATTTATGTAGCCCAAAAGGAAGCTGAGATATATTGCATAGGTTCTGAGGTAAATATCCGCCACGTTACAATACTGCCATCTAAAAACACTCTGGATCCCTTATCCTCTTTGGAATTAACCGATACAAACAATCCATTACATCACTTTACTATTACTATTTGATGTCATATCTTTAGCCATGTATTTGTTTGATTAAGAATTGTTATCTTTGTGTTAGTCAATGTATTCTATGTGTACTATTAAGCCATGATAATACTGTTATTCCAGTTATTGTTCCTAGCAATAGCTATCGTGTACGCCATTATTAAAAAGGAATGGGCCATGGTGGGAGTAGGATATGCAACACTTGCACGTAAAACCAAATTAAATCAAACAAACTTAAAATTTATCATTGTAATTGAGAAATCACTACTTCTGATGTGAGATTGATCAAATTAATCCATAACTTTAATAAAGTTGTCCTCCTTGAGGATTGGTGCCCCCTTTTTAATGAGAGCGTATTTGAAATTGTGGTATTCATTCTACATATAATGGTGCCCCGTGTGAGGTGATTTCAAATCACCGTTCTCCACTACAAAGAAACCTGTTGAATGCTGAGAGTGGCCTCGCTCTCTACCTTTTGATTCAATTGCATTTTGGCTTTGTTGCTTGGTACCTGTTGTGTGTGAGCATTTGGAACCTTGAAATTTTGCTCGTAAATCCTTGAAATAAGCTTAGTGTTAAACTGTGTGGTCAGATTTATAATAACGTGGACGAACATTGATTAGGCTAAATAGCGTTGAACAGAGTTATTGTGCTGACAGTAACTCCCCAGACCAGTGGTGGTGGTAGCGTACCTAAGCATACACCTGTCAACAATAGTGATAGTCTTTCAACTGGTTTTGTCCCAGGGACCACCATTATAACCAAGAAGCAACTCAGGGACCACTGCTTTGGTGGATGTTTGTTTTATTTTGCACCAAGCTTAAAATTAAGGAGGATAGACCTATACAGGCTATTTATTTGCATCAGTGTATGTCTATTTATTTGCACCTTGTGCTAAAAAGAAAAACAGACAAGTAGTAATGAACGGAAATAATATGTGGGAAGCCAAGAGGGCTTATAATATTACAAAGTTCACTCTCACTCTGTTGGACAAGGGCTGAGTTTATAGTTTTCTTACCCATCTGTGGGATTTCTGGGCATGGTGAGTTGCACACAGTCTGTCTATTCGTGGCAATATGGTGGATAGGCACAGTCTCATGTCACTTTCAGGCTTCAATCTTGACCTGTACTTGTTCTTCAGGTAGGCCAGTGTGGAAAATCCACTCTCACAAAGATAAGTAGTTGCAAAAGGTAACAGAGAGTTAACTGCCTTTGCTGCAAGTGCTGGATATTCTGCCTGACAACCCACCCAGAACTTCACAAGGGGCTGTGTTTCATACATGTTCCTCTTGACAGAGTCTGTGGATATTTCAATCAGTTGATCCTCTTGTATAGCAGATAAGTTTGACCCTGCTGCTGCGTTATCACTGAATGGGAGCAGGATCCATTTGCTGTTACAGCGCCACTGATCAGATTCATCAAAGTACTTTTGGAATTGGAGCACAAGCTTCCTCAAATGGACACTAATAATGTCCTTAATATCAGTACTGTCAGAATATTCCTCAATTGATGGAAACATAGCCAGGTTACTCTCTTCTACTCTTTCTATCCATCACTTCACTTTTTTAGTGAATGCCTCCATTTTTTCATACATTTGTAAGACGTTTGCATTTCTGCCTTGCATGGAGCTGTTCAACTTGTTTAGCTCTGCAAAAATACCAGTGAGACATGCCAGTTTAGTAAGCCACTCAGTGTCACAAAAGTTATCAGCCAGTTCGTTGTGTTTGTACTCTCTTAAAAAGTTATGGATTTCACTGCGCAGTTCAAACACGCGCTCCAGCACAGAGCCGTGCGACAGCCAGCGCACCTCCTTCTCTTGGGGGGCTGGTTCTTCAGGGGGGGCGTCGGGTTCTTCAGTCTCCTCTGTGACTGTCGTTCCAGCGGAGGCTGCAGTCTCAGCCTGCCACCAGAGGGCCGCGGACCACCGGTTGACAATCCCTGGTCTAGAACAAGTATCGAAGCTAGAGCCAGTGAGCTTTGTGCTACTTGTCTGAGATTGCATGCGACAGTGTGATCATATGCTCATTGAAAAGGCCTGTTGGTGGATAATAGCTATTGTGTGTCCAAAGAGCCAGTTTTTAATCCGCCCTTAGTGTGGGTGGATTTGTCCTTGAGTCCCGGTGAATTCAGCCTGCCTCAGACCTTGACGGTAGCCTGTTAGTTTAGCTACTTAACAAGTCAGCAACTGTGACCTTCGCAGCAGAGGTTCTATAAGTAGGGAGATTTAAATGCGTTGGAGATTTAAAAGAAAAGAAAAATAAATACAGAGGTGATTTGAATAAGAAATGGTAATAAAATGCTTTCTTGTTTGGGGTCCCAGAACGGACCTGTGTTGAAGAAATTAAATAAATAGCCTTGGTTATGGAGCGTGACCCTAGCTCCGTGAAAAATCTTGTGATCCAAATTGTGAGAGAGTGCTTGATATAATTGATTTAACATCCCAAAATGAGACTTAGGTTGAAAATTTTGATATTGCAGCAACCTTTGCCCATTGGTGTGTGCTTGAGGCTTCATGATCTATTCTTTGAAAAGCTTAAAGTTTGTTGAGAAGTTGCTTACTTGGTGCTCTGTGCAAGACTAACCTTTTCTCACCTGAGCAGCTAAAGTCTTTTAGTAGGCGGTACTAACGCCGTCATTGCTGACGACACCCCTCTTCCTCCTCCTCTATTAGCCTGATTTACAAACCGACACAGATAGATATCTGGCGTCTACTGGTGGCCGATTTGGGTAACTGAGTTTGAGAGTTGTAATATTCAAACATGGATTGTGTGCATGAAACACATCATAATCTAGCACTTTAATGCAACCTTACACTATAAGTTGTTGTAAACAAAAACAACAATTTTATTATATCAAAGACTGCTATTAACCTGCCATGCTATTGACATAACCTGTACACTACTCTCACTTGAACTTTAGAGCTTAACACACCTGAAGTGAATAAAGCTAACTCTGTGCCTTATGTTACACTCTTATATCACCTAATGCTTAGTGACTTGTTGGTGTATGAACTCAATATAACCTTTAAAGTTAAGAAATAGTATAGATACACGCCTTTGTTTCACCTGGATTTGCTTTAGAATTCCTGTGTTTGCTTATATGCTTTCACGCTTTTGCATTGCTTTAAGTGGATTGCTTGTTTGAAATATCTTTATTTATTTATAGTTTCCATTAACTCAAAATCTTCCAGCTGAATATCACATCACATCAATTGGACTTTTGTTATCTAGTAAGATAATACTTCTAAGTTCACTAGATTTAGTTTCCCTTGTGATTCTCAGTTTCAGTGTGCTGCCCTTTTTTCCGTTCTTCAGTTGGTACTACAGGGTGGACTCATCAATTGGAGGTTCCAATTTTGGGAGTTATTGTACCTGGATTTGGTTAATTTTGAGTTCTACCTATAAGGTGATCACTGTCCACCAGTGACAGCTTAACAGGGTGTTCCAATTTTAACACAACAACATTTAAGCTTCCCAACTTTGAGTTCTATCCCTTTGAGAGCCAATCGCTGTGGAGTTACTCACTGCTAAGGATTGCTTATTTTATGAGTGCACTGCTGAGACTGTAGTTTCAAGAGTGTTTTTTTCTGGTGACAGTTTCTCCTTTCCAGAGTGGCTCTTCCTGATGTCTGTGTATATCAGTCTGCATTGTTATCAGTTTGGACACTATAAGGTGAACCCCTTCAATTGGATGTTCCAATTTTGAAGGTTATTGTACCTGGACCTGGTCAATTTGGAGTTCTACTCACACCAAGAGGGTTCCAATTTTGACACAGTAACGTTGGTCTTTAACTATTCAATTTTAAATTCTATCCCTTTGAAGATTGATCACCCTAGAGTTACTCACTACTGAGGCTTGCTGATTGTAAGGCAAGGGAACTTCAGGACTTGCTCCCTCTGGTGGCTAAAATAATACCACAATAGTGTTTAAGTGGAATGACACATAGCCCCTATATATCTCAATGTACCAAAGAGCTCACAGCTGAACTTGATGCTTCAAACAAAAGAGAATGTGAGTTGAAACAAAAACCAAGAGTTAGAACAGTTGCTCCAAAAACACGAGCAGGAGTTAACTGAACTTCGCAACCGATTCAATGAGGTAGTAAAGAACGTGATGAATCACATGGTCTTCTTCAACAGGAAATGGAAGAAATAGATGACATGAAGGCCTATTCAGAACACCTGGAGGATGATCAAAAACAGATTCAACAGCTACAAGGGCAGCTACATGAAGTGGGAGACAGGGTCAAGGCAGCCCGCCAGCAACAGGAAAGCAAAGAGGCTGAACTTGTATCGGTTAAGAAAGAGCTATGGCATTCCTTTGAGATATGACGCATACAGCAAACATGCCTAGATGAAACATTTTGAGAGGAGAAAGATGATTTTTTTTCACCTCATGTGCCGAATCCTTTCCATATTGGCAAAGCCCTTCCAGAGCTGGCCACAACAATCCCTTCCCACAATGTCAGCTTCCTTCAATCACCCGTACTTCGGGTGTCTCATATCAAGACCTTAACTTGATTGCTCACAACTTGCCACGCTTTGAACCTACTCCTGGTGGTTCTCCGAACACCAGTAGCTACTTGAAGGACATTGACTTCTATCTGCTAAAGTTCCCAAATGCCATGGTCGATGACCAGATATACCTGATCAAGGTGACGTCTGGGTGTCATGTGTGTAGGTTCAGTGAACGACAGTAAGAACAAGTCAGAAGCTATTATGACCTGCTTTGCCAGGCATTAATGAGGGAATTCTCTGACACCCATCTCACAAACAGGTCTAACAGCTGCTATGACAGTCAAACAGGGGAGGCAAGAGTCTCCTCATCAATACTACCACCTTCTTCTGGCTTACTTTTGTCTGGTCTGAGCTCTACCTCATGAGCTGGACACCAAATAGGTTGGATTTTGGTTTTTTATCAATTTATTGGCTATCATAAATTATAAGAAAATATGAATATTAAAAATATGAATATTAAATAATAACTTCAAAATGAATTAAAGTTCACGGGGCACCAGCCTAAACTAATAGGCAAAATAGCCAATATGGGTTTAGTCTCAATTTATTACCATTAATCTGGAACTCTGATTAAGCATTAGCTTACTAACTATAACCAAATTACCAAATCAACAGTAAGTTACAGTTGAAGGATTGGAATTCTACCGAGTAGAGGTTGGCAATATTCACGCTTGTGCAACATTAAACACACCAGTAGTTATACTTAAAAGGCATTTATTTACAATGGAGCAGAGTAAAATACAATGTCTAATCTAGTATATACAGGTGTGTGTGTGTGTGTGTGTGTGTGTGTGTCTGTGGAGACACAGACAAAGGCAAGATGGCTGACTCAAAGTGGTCACTGTGACCACATGACCTGAACAAAGAAGACTACACAAGATGGCCGCTGAGACCACCTAGTGTGTGTGAGAGGGAAGGTGTGAGTTTCTTTGTTAGCCTAGCTCATGTAATCTAAAGGTACCAGGTTAGAGGGGGAAGGTTAGCTTCATGCAGGTTCTAGAACTGAGACGTACTGCTATGTGTGTGAACATATGAGTACTCGATTAACTGTATGACTGACCACCACCTAAGCAAACATTATAACAACAAGACATCAATCAACAAGTACATTAACAAAGTTAAGACTTCTGCTGCTTAGCTATGCTGTGCTATGCTGTGCTGTGCTGGGAAAGGTTAGGTCCAGTCAGGTAACGTTACCCAGTCCTTGGAACAAGCAAAGAGGTCCTTTCCAGTGTTGTTGTAAAGTCCAGTGAGTTGGGAGGTTTCCTGGTGGAGTAAAGTCCTGTCTGGCTGTGTTGCTTGCTGTTATCTCCTTTGTTCTCCCCACAGAGTTAGCTGTTCCATGCTAACTCTGCTACGACTCCTGTTACTTGGAAAATCAGCTACCCTTGTGTCGTAGCGGCTGATTCTGAAGAGGATTTGGTTCACTCACAGTTAATCCGAAGCAGGTCACTGTTGTTGAGGAGAAGAGTGTTTGCAGGCTGCTGTTAGCGGGCCGGCGAGAGAGAGCTGGTTTCTCAAGTAGCAGAGCTGACCTGGGCTGGGGCCTTGTTGCCCTTTGAAGAACTGAGAGGAGAGAGCTGGAGCTGCTCTCCAGAGCAAGCCAAGAAGGGAAGAGAGCGAGAAGGGGTCTAGAAGACTGGTTTTGTTTGGTGACACCCTTGGGGGTCACATGTCACACGCTGGCCCACACTGGCTGGCCAGTGGGGTCCGTGGGGGGAAGGGTCATCCCCAGGTGTGAACGGTGAGGAACTGTGGAGTGTGAGTTCCTTTGTCCAGTGGAGCAAAGAAACATTTGGTCTATTGAATGATTGAGTCCCAACACTTTGGTAACCGAAACGAGCCCGGGATGGAGGAAGACTTGAATTTCAAAACTCTAGCTGTCACTTAGATGTCATGGTAAATCCATGTTGAAACCATTCAACAGCTATGTGAGCTTGCTGCCCTTGGGTTTGCGAAACATAAGCAATCCCACATGAAACAGTTAGAACCTAACATCGTCCTGACCCTCAACACCAATCCTCCACCCATAGAGTTAGACGGGGCTTCTGGTGGTGGGGTACATGGACCAGCCAACCAGGGCTCCAGAATCGACTTGCTGAAGAACAAAAACAGTACCTAACCCCATGAAACTACCACAAACGCAAATCCTCAAGACCTCCCTGGCCTGGTAAAGGACAAAACCGACTGAGGAATGAGCCAAACTGCCACTCTGTGGACACCCACCGAAGTAGGTTCCAATCTTACCAGAGGGGAAAGTTGTAAGGCTCATGATGACCAGAGGGAGCATCAATTTCGGTCACAAGGCAAGATTCTCCACGAAAACCCAACAAGACATATGGTAAGTGCAAAACATCTCGCCTCAGTCAGGAAGAGATGGAAACCATCTGGCACCTCATCCAAAGAATGCAAAAGGGAAACAAAAAGGCTGATCTCCTCTCAATAGCGTCAGTAGCCACTGAGGCTTCCCCTCAAAACAACCCTCTCAACCAAACTTATGTGGCGGTTGAAGAATTCTACTAAGACCCTAGCGTCCCTGAGTCTACCCCACCTCAGGACCAGACTTCCATGGTCCCAGACAACACTAATGAATCAGATCTGGGAAATGAGAAATCAATGCCCCCAAGCACATGCCCCTGAAGACAGTTTCTGTGTCACCTTAATGAGAAAGGGTTTACATGAAAATTCTATGTGTCCTTGACGCTTGAAGGAAGCATGAAGCACTCCTTGATATGGCGGCGGACATAACCTTGATGTCACTAACACTTTTCAACAAGTTACAGGGGATTGCTCACCAATCTAACAAAAACTTGAAACTCTAGCCCTGTTCTCTGGAGGTTCAGCCATACACTCCCACTGGTACCCCACTGACAGCCATGTCTGTGATACAACTGACCATTGGACCCATGACTGCACCATCCAGTGTATGTGTCTCCTTTGTACTCCATTCCACATCTCATTGGCAAAGACCTCCTCAATCGTCTTGAACCCCTGATTGACTTTGAATGATTGAAGATGTCAAGATGTCATCATAGTCAAATGCATCACCACAATAAAAAAAGTGACGTTGGGTCACCAACAGTCTCATCACAGCAACTTTGGTCAACACAAGTGCCCACAATGCTGAAGTTCCCTTGAGCAGGATTCAGTCAGCTAACCTTTGACCTCTGGGGTTATGAAGACAGCGTCCCTGCACAGGATGAGTTTGACCTGAGAGCAGCAGGTGGACAGTCTGTCGGGTTCAGAGGAAGGAGGTAAAAAGACTCTTCTCTGCTCCAATGCAGGCAGGAGGGGAGGGGGATTTGACCTTTGACCCACTGCGCTGTCGCTTCCTCCTGGCCCTGCGGTTCTTATACCACACCTGAGAGAAACAGAGAGAGAGACAGAGAGAGGAGAGAGTTTTAGTTTCATGTTCTTAAACAGGACATTTAGAGCAAACAGAATGAACTAAATGAATATTCTTGTGCTATGAAGTATAACAATCATATAGATCATATGTTTTGTAGAGTAAAAAATCTTCACATACTGACAGTCTCCTACATGTACAACAAAGATAGTTTTATGGCTTTGAGTCCAGTATGGGGATTTTATTCTACTGTAAATCAGCTCATCATGTTGTGTTGAAGGCAAATCAAGTCTCTGTTTTCATCTGGTACAAATATTTAAATAAATATTCTAAGTTGCTTTGAACAAAAATATCTAATCAAATAAATGAATTAATATTCAAATATATTGGAAAAGGGGGATTTAGAAGGAGAGAAGAGGAAAAGTGAATCAACCCACTGACAGAGTAAGATTAAGAAAACATTTTCATTTTCAATGACTTGTTTTTGGCTCGTGCGTAAAATGTAGAGAGGTTTCTGGTTTGTATGTTAAATAATCTTCGTTACAACATTAAACAGTTTTATCAGTTTCTTTCCCTGATAGACAGACTAACAGACTTGAATTGCCACATAAACAAAAACAAACTTGGTGAGTCGGTAACTCACGCGTAAAATGCAACCTGGAAAAAGTTTTCTGGACAGATTTTACGCAATTCCGTGAACGAACAGCACATTTATGTTTCTCCATCCAGTGAAACATCATCACTCACCCTGACCGTCTCCTCGCTCAGCCCCGTGCTCCTCGCCAGCTCAGCGCGCGCCTCCATCCCCGGGTATTCGGTTAACTCGAACAGCGCTTCGAGCTGCTTCGTCTGACTGTCTGTGAACACGGTCCTTATCCGACCCTTCTGACGCGGCTGAGACTGAGCGGACACCCCGTCCTGGTGGTAACCATGGTAACCCGACGACGGCTGAGCATCTGGTAAAAAAAAAAAAAAGAAGAAAAACATTTAATAGTTGGAAGAAAAATATTGGATTTTATTTTTATATTATTATATTCATATTGACCTTGACTTTAAACTTTTTAAAACTTTTTCTTTGATGAACTTGAAACGATAATTGTTTTTTTTTTTCTGTCTGATTTGATCCTAAATTTAATTTAAAAAACACTTATATAATTAGACCACAAACCTGCAGAGCAGCCGCTGAAGTTCACATACTGCATAAATGGATAAATGCTGCTAAAGTCGGTGCGATGGAAACCGGCTGCGTGCGGGTAAAACACCTCTCCAAAACTCATCCCTTGGTACTGCAGGCAGCCTGGCACTGACACTGGGACTGGGACTGGCGCAGGAGGCCTGAGGTTCCCAGAATCCAGAATGAATGCGCCGGGGATCCCCTGGAGATATCCGTCCGGTGGAAACTCCATCACTGGTGGCTTGTGTCCGAGCTGCGGGGAGAGGATGCGCTCGATGCTGAAGTCCGACATTCTCCTTCCGTCCATGATTCAACTGTAAGATCCAGAAAGTTTCCAGAAACTTGTCCCAGTGATCTCTGAGCTCCCAGAGTCCTTCAGTGTCCAGTTTTAAACAGAAACAGAAGCTGCCATCAAACACCTGAGGCTCTTTAATATGTTAATGAGCTTTTTGAATTTAGTGTTTGATGCTGGAGGTTCAGTCAGAGATGAGAAGAAATCTGGACTTTGATTTGACCTCTGAACCTTTTGATTCTTTGAACTGAGAGATGATGTGAGTGAATATGAAAAGTGTTTTGTCCATTAAATCTCCTACTCAACTGTTGACTTTCACTGTTCTTCAAACAACTTAATTATCTTGCTCTTATTAGAGTTAATGAGACACAAACACTGAGTCATCCTGTAGCTGTTTAGTTAGTTCAAAAATACTTTTAGGCTACATTACATGTAAAAAAACCAATATTTGTTGCAGCGTGCTATGAAATTAGACTTGGCCAAAATGTGAACAGAAAATCTTCTTTCTGTGTATCTATATAATATACAAATCTATAGATTTCTCCTGAAGAAGAAGTTTATACCTCTAAGGCCGTAAATCACAGTAGCTCAATGTATAAATTGTGTTTTAATGACAAAAATCAAGATTTCTATCTAATAAATACCTTTGCAACACAGTTTTCATTCTTATACAACCCAATCTCACACTTTTATACAGTTTTCATGTGTGCCAGTGTGGGTAAAGAGTGTGTTATGCTTGATGAAATATTTCCTGCAGGTTCAGTTTGGGGGAAAGTTATCTGCAGTGTGGAGTGGTGGCCTGCAGGTGGCGCCACACTCCAGGCTGTGTTCATTGTACTAAGCAAAACAGAGAGCAGATGCCACAAAGTTCCTATAAACAGGAACCTTACACAGGTAATATATAAAACATGATTGATTAACAAAGTGTTGAACACCACAGACGGACTGTGAGAAATATATCTGATATCATCACAGTGAAACCAGTGTGTTTGATCTCTGTCACATCACAGCTCTGTGAGACAAACTGAGCATGAACGACAGGAGTCACTGAGCTGTTCTCACATTTTCTGGTTTTAATGTTGATGCTCTGCACATCTTCAGTCTGAAAACCTACAGGGACCAAAAGTGTCTGAAAACAGTATAATAATCAGTAAAACTGACTTTCTGTCACAAGAACAATATAATAACAGTATTACACTGTGGTACAGTGGCAGTAGTAATACTGAAGCAGTGGTATCACCTGCAGCAGGAAGAAGTCCACTATAGATACAATGGTGAAATTAAAATACTTTCTTATATACTATATATGTATTTATTCACCCACACTTAACATCTTAACATCAAGGAGTTCCATTCGTTTTTATTGATCTTTGTTTCATCATCTAAATGTCAACTAGTGGTATAATAGGGGCTAAATTAAATCTTCACTTCAGTGTTAAAACTGAAGACTGCTTTAAAAGATCAAAATCAAAAGCATTAAATATGAATATGATGTTGTATTGAATCAGTGTCCACCCTCTGTGGTTTCCTGTGAGTGTCAGGTGATGTTAGCTCAGTCTGACTTCTGAGGGAAAGATCAATAGGTGATCAGTAGCATATCAATCAGTGTCCTCTCTTTAAACGCTCTCTTAACTGATCGATCGTTAACACGCATAAAGAACAGAAGAATAAAAAGATTACAGAAGTACAGCAACTTAACAAACATCCTCAGACTGAAGAGTGAGGAGCAGAAGGAACTGAACATTCACACATTTAAATATCACACACTCCTTTTAATTCAGTGTACAGGGCTCAGCTCAGTGTACAATGTACAAACATTAACAGCAAACAGGAGGAGAAGAGCTGCCTCCTTCTGAACACCTCAAAGACCAAGGAGATGGTCATGGACTTTGGGAGGTCTAGGCCCACCCTTCAGCCAGTCAACATTCGAGGGAAGGACATTGAGGTGGTGCACACTTATAAATACGTAGGTGTGCACCTGGACAGTAAACTGGACTGGTCCCTGAACACTGATGCCATCTACCTGAAGGGGCAGAGCCGGATCTTTTACCTCAGGAGGCTCAGGACCTTTGACGTCTGCAGTTAAATGTATCTATGAAATCTATCTATATCTGTCTACAATATGTCAGGGGACCAAGAACTTAAAAACATTTAGATTCAGTTTTAAACTCCTGTATATGTATATATATATATATATTTTAAACGTGCTTAATGTTTTAATGTATTTGAGTAACTTAATGGTTAAAAATTTATTCTTGGGTTTGTGATATCTTAATTATTTCCAAGGAAGATTGAAAGTATTTGGTACTAGAAATTCCTTGGATCAGTGGTCTGATGGCAAGACTCTAGTTAACGCTAATATTTGGAAGTGTATCACTGCAACGATGTGTTCGTTTTCCCTCTAATTTGTATCTAAATACATGGTACTTTATAAAATTGAATTGGAATTTATGCATGTTTTACTTGTGTACAGGTGGTGACAGTCAGTGCCATGAAGTTTAAAAAATAAGTCAAAGGTCAGAGGGCATAGTGGAAACAAGTGGAATAAACTCTTCTTCAATACATAAACTTTAGTTAAATGTTCCATATAGTATAAAGGTAGATGTCCATGTGTAGTGTGATTATAGATCAGGTCTAGCTTCTATATTAATACTGTGAAAGTATCAAAGCCTCAGTCCACAGAGAAATGCACACAGCCTGTATTCAGACACTGAGCCGCAAAACCAGCCGTCAGGACTTCTGGAACTTTGTGATGTCACAACAAAGCAGTCACCTTCCTCAGAGCCTCCTCTCTTCTTATTGGCTCACTGATCTGTTGTTACTACAGCTCCAGAGAGAAGCCTGAAAGAGGAGATGTAAAACTACACTGAGATGGTTTTTGATTCTTAAAACCACAAATATATCTTTTTATGGATCAACACTTCAAATACAACACAGGGGCAGAGGAAAATACGGGATGATTAATAATGATAATGATGATGATTAAGCTGGAGACAGACCAGATTTCACCTGGTGAAATTTACTCAGGTGCTGAGGTAAAAAAGCATACGGGACAGGAAACAGTGTGGACAGGTTTGTAAACTGCAGGACCTAGCAGTTATAGGCTAATTATAAATTCAACAGCACTTCATTTTCAGTGACCTCTGTCACTGTCCTTCACTGTAGCTGAGCAGTGATATCGATTTCAAATGTTTTTGGCCTTTTTGGCCTTCCATACTTCTCTGCTGCTTGTATTATTTTGTCCTACAGTTATTGAATGAGAGGACAAAACATCCCCCCCCCCGACCCGAACTGTCTGAATATTCGAGAGTCAGTCTGACTCAACTCAAAATGAAGGAGGCGGGGTTAATTTGTGACAGGAAGTGAAAACGTCTTTGCTTATTTCTCTCCAAAATAAATGAGGAACATAATCTAGGGTTACTGTACCTTTAACAGCATGGTTGGTGTTTGAACCAGCTAATCCTAGAGGATTTTTTTACACAGCTTCAGAGGTAACTGTCTGCAAGAGTGTAAAAAAGAAAAAAAGATTCTCTCAGTGTGTTGGTGCTTACATACTGCTGTACAGCTGTGGTGTGTTCAGGTGTGTGTTGGACTAAAACCCTTCAGATAATTCTGTCAGACTATCTCAGCCTCTAGCTGCCTCGTCTCTCTCAACATGAATCAGCAAAACGTTGCGATGGCCCAGACGACTCACTGTGCCACACTCCAGACATCCAGCCCCCCTCTCTCTCTCTCTGCTCTCTGTCAGTGTCTCTCTCTCTGTCTGGCTGCTTCACTGTCTGTCTGACTCGCCCTCTCCACTGTAGCTGATTAGTAAGCACAGCGGGAGTTCACTCACAGGGCTTTTTGGACGTGTCTCAATTCTGCTATGACTGTGTCTTTTGGCGATCGTTCATCTCTCTCTCCATGTCCACTCACTATGTCGGCTGGGTTTCACTACTCCTGACCAGAGTGTCTTTTGGCAGGGTTTCAATACTGTGTCTGCTCGGCGCAGGATTTTAATGTCAAGACATTTCAGTGGCTTTTGGCTGGGTGTCAATACTCTGTCCACTGGTCTTAGGGTTTGATCCCTATACTCTGCAAGTTTTCTGGCTGGGTTTCAGAACTATGAAGTCACTCTCTCAGCTGGTTTCACTATTATGTAGTTTATCTTTTGGCTGTGTTTTCACACTGTCCAATGTTTCTTGTTTAAAGCCTCAATGCTGGTTTTGGCTGGACTGCAACAGTGGGGCCAACCCTATAATCTGAAATGTCCTGACTGACTGACTGACTGACTGATTTAGAGACTTTTTTTCAAGCAGACTGGGTATAAACTTGGTTCATGACTGGACTGTTTTGGGCAGTGTACTAAGTTGCTTTGGTTTTCCAGCTGCTTGGGAAGAGGAGGAGCGCTTCCAGTACACTGAGCCTCGCCTCCATTACAGCAAATAAACTACTTGCATTACATGTATCATTATTACTAAAGGAGGCAGAGGAATAACTAAACATAAGACACACCGAGCAGAGAGAGCAGGAGAGAGGGAGGGAGAGAGAGAAGTCATCGGTAACGAGGCTTCGTACAAACGACTACTCTTCATATCAAACAGAGGGAGTGAGACATAAAGACCTGCCTCTAATAAAAGTCTTTTACGTTCTGGAGTTGAAGTAAATAAAGGAGGAGGAGCCTACAGCGCACACTTAACCTAAACTACACTAATGAAATACTTTAATATTTCATGTGAAAATATTTGATATTTACACTATTTGGCAACATATGTATGAATTATTGTATTGTGCAATTTTGCAGATATATAATTATAGATAATATGTTAATTATAATTATAGATAATATGTGCATCAACTGCAGTACTGAACAAAAGTATTATAGACTGGAATAAACAACCCGATTTTCATTGCACACAAACCTGAATGAAACTATGAAATCAAAGTTTTGTACCAGAGCTTTTTCTGCACAAACCACTAGGAGTGAGTTCTGTCTTCAATGCCTCAAAGCTTAAAGAACTTGTGTGCTAGCGGCTCTTTGAGCCGGTGCACAGAGGTAATTTGAGCTAAATGCTAATTAGCAGTGAAGCTGAGGGGACTGTCTTTAGTTTTGCAGATGTAGTGGACAGATTGAGAGTTTGAAATGATAATCTGATGATTTGAAAGTTAAGGAATCACCACAGTTATTACAATTCATGAATGTCTGAACCAAATCCAATAGTTGTAGACTGTAGTAGTTGACTGACACTGCCATCCCTAAAGCCTCTGTCCGTCCATCACCACTGGTCAGTCTGTAATAGTTTGGATATCAATGATGTGATCATGCATAAAAAAACCCAAAAAAGGACAAAAGGAGACAGGGAGGAGGGAGAGTTCGAGGTATGAGTCTAGTGCAGACTGATGTAACCCAGTGATAAACTGAATCCTGTGAAGACACGAGAAAGAAAGAGACAGAGAGGAAAAGTGGAGGAGAGAGGACATAATGTTCAGAGTAGAAATGATCTTTTATTGATAAGGATCAGTCAATAAAAAGGAAAGAGAATTACCCTCCCTCTCTCGCTCTCTCTCTGTCTCTCTCTCTCTCTCTCTCTCTCTATCTCTGTCTCTCCTGCCATCAACCAGTCAGATCAGCTGATCTAGATCTCACTGAAAAACAGGATTATTCTGGTCTGCCTTCTGAAACTATCAGGAGTTGAGTTTTTGAATGGAGCGACCTCAGACTTCTGTGGTGGTCGTCTGGCTGGCATCAAGACTGACACCTGCCTGAGATGTTTGACTCATCTCACAGCAGACACAGGAACAAAATATTGATTCTGTGTATATTTTAAGTTTCAGTAAGCAGTAAATAGTTTCAAATGAATTACATGTAGTTTTAAAGCTCCATATTTTTGAGTTGTTTGGTTTTAAAATCTGCTGTCACCTAAACAGAACCATAAAAACATCAAACATGCTTTAGTTGCCATGAGTGTTGTTAGTCCTGTTAAACTGTTGGCCCCCCTCACATTTATAAAGACACATGGACCAGGTGAGATGGTAGAGTGCAATACAAAGCGTTCTGGGGAAAGCCACCTTTCAGAATTTCCTCCACTGAATTAGTAACTATGTTTTCCACTAAAAAGGCCTTTGACAAAGAAAGAGATAAGACCAGAGCACAGGGCCTGGACATGAGAGCTCCTGGTCGGCCAGTGGCTCGTTAAAACTTCCATAAAGTCTTTACCGGTTCCGTCAGTGTCACTCATGCGGCCAGTCCCTGTGGATAAGTATCACATTGAATTTCTTTCCCAGTCTGAACCATGAAGCCAATACTGGTCTGGCTCTACCAACAGGAGAACACTATGAAATGCTAAATGGTCCAGCTTTAACTGGGTTTTCTTCTCCCATGTGTCAGTAACTTGATGCTACATAATGTTACATGTCTGTTTTCATTAGTGACAGTAGACATGATAATGTTAGCTAACTTGGTGTTACCAATATTAGGAATGTGATTGGTGAATGTTGCCATCGGTAGCTGACTAACTGTCAGCATTGCTGTGGAGCATATCCCAAAAATGGGCTAATGGTTGTCCTTAGACAGTTTTTTGTTGGATCTTGTGTTCACAAGGAAACTTATATGTTTAGTTGACAAGTTTTTTTTTTATGTTTTGGTCTGAGATGCTGATGGTGACATTTGGTGACAGTGATGATTGTTTACAGAAACTTTAAGAACAGTAGATACAGAATGAAAGTGCCACTGACACATGAACAGTCAAGTCAGAGTAATAGGTCCATCAGTTTGAAGATTTATCAGATGTTAAAACATTACACAGTGGTTTTTAATACTTTCTCATTTCATCCTCCATCCACACAATCACCAGTTAAAGGGTAGAATTACACAGTTCAGGTTACAAAGCAATCTAGCAGGTATTTGACCTGGCCCATATTTGGTTGGCAACTGCAGCACATTACCAGGTGAGTTGAATAGTCTTCCTGACTGAACTGTCTCTAAACTTCATTTGTCTTGTAACCAGGTTCAACTTTTCTGCAGGACATCCCTGTGTTATTTTTGCAGGAGGCCTTTCCTTTAATTTGTCCCCTGTTGACAAATTAAAAGAAAAGCCAACATGAACTGTCTTAGTAAAATGTTGGACAACCACAAGCTGCCCAAACAGCTTCAACGATCCGTAGCATTGATTCTATGTTCTAAGTCTCTGGGGATAAGATTTCCATAGTTAAGGAAAAAAAGTTAAGTAATTTACAGCAGTAAAAGAGATTTTATAGCAGTAAAATTCTACTGTTTCCATGGAGACAGTTGATTTGCTGCCATTAGCACTTGTGATACCTATTATCACTATTGGAAAGCAGGAAACATTGAAGAAGCTGCTATCTCATCCCCCTGTTGTTTTGACGAGAACTTCACCATGGTAACCTTTGATCACTAAGGTCTTTTGTGCAACAATTTAACTGACTTTAAGTCATGTTTTAAGGAAACATTAAGGAGAAAACTTCAGGGTTAGGGTTAGGGTTTTTATTTTATGGAAACCTTAACTCAGACTCAGACTTAACTGAAGGTGTTTTATGCAACCCGCCCCTGGACTCTACAGGAGGGAGGAAAACACTCTTCCATAACATATTCCCTCATTTGATGTATTGATGGTGGGGGGTGGAAAGCTCTGTCTAGCATGTACATGTCAATCTCTCATATGGTGTTCACCTGGATTGAGATCTGGCGATGATGAAAGCTGTAGCATGATGTAGCAAGCAGGTCACCTGTGTGGATGCATCTTCATTTGTTATGTTTCTCCGCTCATTCAGGTTCTCCCTTTAATTTGTCAGCATCTAAATATATTAATGCCTCTGACTGAACACTCACAGCTGTTTGGTTGAGCTGCAGTGTTGCAGTCTGACCAGCAGGGGGCGGTGCAGACAGCAGAGCAGACAGATGGCTGGTGAAACCATTATGTAATGTCTCCCAATCCTCTTTCTCTGTTTCTCTTATCTTTTCATCGACTTATCCTTCATTCAGTCGACATCTCTCTCTCACCAGCACACCATCCTTCCTCTGTGTCTCACTCGTTATCTCTCTCTCTCTTTGCCATCCCCTGCCTCACACTCCTTACAACGGTTTCAACAATATCATAATATAATATCATTTTAAAACAATGGGGAGACATTCAACTGTCGGCTCTTTGTCTGACACACACACACACAGCCACACACACACACACACACAGCCACACACACACACACACACACACACACAGCCACACAGACACACATACACAGACACACACACACACACACACACACACACACACACACACACACACACAGCCACACAGACACACATACACACACACACACACACACAACACACACACACACACACACACACACACACACACAAACTAGACAGTCATTAGACGACTGTCCGACCTTGACTACAATGCACAGCCCACAGGAGACACACCACACATTCATTCACAGACAAACACACACACACACACACACCTCACAGCCTCCCTCCCGCCATGCTCTTCGCCACCTGAGGCGGTACAGAAGTCTTTCTCTGAATAATGTGATCTCTCATCTGGCGCGCTTGATTTAACTCAACTCTGCAGGATTTGTCTTCCTGCCATAGATCCGCCTGTCTTTACTACTTCTGATGAATCAAACGACCCCTGCAGGTTTGTACAGAGCTGAATGCTGAGCTCTGCTTTCACCAGGAGAGAGAGACACACAGAGACAGGATGGGACTAGAGTGATTTGGACTTTTTGAATAACCTCTGTCTTTTCAAACACATTATTATATTACTCTGTATTATTTTATTGTTTCTCATAAATACCATGAAATTATCAAAAATCATACTGTCTGACTTCATTTACCTGTCTGAGGCTCTCAGCTCAAAGCCAATTGGTTCCTATAGAAGATTTGAATCTTTAAAACACAATATATATAATATACAATACAATATGTAGTTTCAATTTTAAATAGGGGCTCAGTAATTTCTTAAATCATCTGTACACTGTAGTTTTTTTTAGCAAATGTTATTCAAACAGGAGGAAATAGTACATCTGTTGGGAACTATTTACAGCAGCGGATTAATCCATGTTTGATATTAATCCACCTTTAGTATTTTGGGCAGCAGGACAGTGTGAGTGAGACTGAGATAAACTGAACTATACTGTCATGTGTTCATGGTGTGTGTGGCTAATTCATGTGGTTTTAATAGGAAACAGTGGAGCTCTATGGCTCAGGGGGAATCAGATCACAGCACTTGTTAGTTGGAGACATTCATTGTTGATTTGGGTTTGCACATGTGATTGATGAGAATCTGAATCAGCCCCACCCCAGTCTGGGACAATCCAGTAATCCTCAGGTCTGTTCAGGCATTGTCTCAGTGTCCTCAGGTCCCTGTAGGATCATGTCTTTTTTTTTTTGTAAATGAATTTAGGTGTGTTGGTTTTGGACAGGATTTTCATGGCCTGTTTCAGATTAGGTCCAAGATTGTAGACCGGAAAACTAACTGCTAAAGACATGGAGGAAGATGATATTGGTTTAGAAAAATATTCCAAAAAATGTAGAAACATGCTAATAGTCTTGGATGTGCAGCATGACTGGTCAATACTGCATCCATTGTAGCATTGCTCGTATGACATAATGAGGAAGCTGTGCCACTCTATGACACTCAGAAGGGTAAATCACTTGCATTGCTCTGCTGCATCACAACTAATAGACAGGTTGTCTTCTAGGAGAGGGCAGCAGTAATACTTCCAACTCATAAAGGTCGACTCTGGTGGGACTCGAACCCACAACCTTTGAATTACTGCTCCTGTTCTACTAGAAGTCCAATGCGCTATCCATTGCGCCACAGAGCCTCATGGCTGCTGGGCTTCACTGAGGTTTTTTGTTTGTCCAGAGACAAACAAAAAATGTTTTAGATCTTGAACAATAACACTGAGGTTGTGGCCACTTGTCTATGTCTGTGTGTCGTTAAAGAATATCGGTGTTTTGGTGAGAAACACCTTTACCTTTATGGAAGTGCTGTGAGGAGATATTCCCTGTGAGGACCACGAGCTGGTTCCAAGACAACTGAGTGGATTTGTTACTCACAGGAGGTCCGACTGTATTTTATGTAGTATTTATTTATATTTTCTATATTTCTTTACATTTTTATTGTGATATATTTCTCTTTATTGTTAATTTTTTTCAGTTTCTATTTAAGTAAACTGACCTGCACTACTTTATATTTCTTTTCTTCTTACTGTGTTTATTGTCATGCACCAAAACACCAAAGCAAATTCTTTGTATGTTGAAAACCCACTTGGCAATAAAACCAGATTCTGATTGTGACTCTTGATGCCTCTTGGTAGAGACATTATTGTTTTATTAAGAAGAACCCGAGAAAAATAGCCCATCTGAACGCCAGAAAGGACGCCAGTCAACGTGGAAATGAAAGAGACCGGAGTCTGTTTGGATTGATCTGGGCTGCTGCCAGAATCTGATCTCACCGGTACCGTGAGTAAACGAGCGGATGAGCTGTTTTCTGAACCTGGCTACGATCAAACATTAAAAGGTGACAAATGAAAGAAGGAAGTGTTTGACGAGCAGACAAATGAATCCATAAAGTGCCTATAAAATTACGAAATCACTGAAACTATAGGCC
The DNA here is from genome assembly GCF_021018895.1 of Seriola aureovittata. NCBI lineage: Eukaryota > Metazoa > Chordata > Actinopteri > Carangiformes > Carangidae > Seriola > Seriola aureovittata. The sequence goes on along the minus strand of NC_079367.1, from coordinate 29,383,643 downwards.
ACGGATTAATATCGCTGCACGGAAAGCGGACAACTTTAAAGGTGATGCGAAGATCTCAAAGATATGAATGAAAATATTACGAGCAGATGGAAATAAAATATAATATACGAAACAAAGTGCGGAAAAGGACCGGAAATTAAAGATATACGCTCAATGGAAATAAAGTAGCTTAAATGACCTATAAACGGATTGAAACGGAAACAAAGCACGGCTGTGCGCATGAATGAGTAAAAATAAATAAAACAATAACCGAAATACTAATGAATATTCAAACAAAAGCTGTCGGTTCTACTTAATAAAAAAAACTACAAACGAATATTAAAGGCTGAAAACGGAAACTGAAACAACGGCAGAAGGAACGGAATGTGGAGTCACTGAAGCTGATATTACTGAGATGGACGCTGTGCAACAAAGGAAAGCGTTCAAATCACTCAGCGCAACACGCAGAGGGAAACTCTCGCACTGTACAAGGAAAATGAATGAAATAAAAACAATGATGAAAGAGGGTGCTGATGTTGACAAGATTAATGAAGGTGCAAATGAATTGCTAAGACTGCTGGATGAATTTAAAAGGTGTCATGAATCTGTTCAGAAACTGCTGCCTGAGGATGTGAGAATGAATGAAACTTTGGACTGGTATGAGCCAAAAATGGCTGATTATGATGCTTTTCTAACTGAAGTGGGTCAATGGATAAAACCTCAGCCTGACCTACAGACTCTTGTGGATGTTGGGGATAGTGTCTCACAGACTGGTTCAAAGGGTTCAAAAGGTTCCAAATCTTCATCTGTTGTTTTAGCACGTATGAAGGCTGCTGCAGACAAAGCTGCTCTGCAGGCCAGAGCTGAAGCTCTCAAAAGGAAACATGAACTGGAAATGGAGAAGCATCAGCTGGGTTTAAAAATGGAATCCCTGGACTTGAAAGCAGATATTGCTGCAGCTGATGCGAGGCTAAAGGCTCTGGAGAAATTTGAAGATGATGAAGCATCAGAATCTGGAAAAGAAATGGAACAAATAAATGCGGCTGACAAAACAGAAGGAAGCCTAACACAACTGGAGTTTGCACAGATAGGAACCATACCTAAGACACCCTTACAAAAAATGATACACACTCAGTACCCACCATTAACTGGAACCAAATACGTACAGATGATGGAAAGGCACTTCATAGCTACGCCCTCTATCTAAGAGGCTGTGGTAATGCAGTTCAGGACCTTCCATATAGAGCTGGACTCACCATCTAACATGAAAAGACTTGTTTCCAAACTCCCATTTAAACTTTGAGAGAAATGGCGGTCTGTTGTATGTGACATCACTGAAAGAACACAGCAGAGACCTAAATTCCATGACCTTGTTCTGTTTATCGAAAAACAGGCCAGAATCATTCAAAATCCTGTCTTTGGGGATATCCAGGATTCTGCTGGAAGCACAAATGGGAGGAAATCTAAAAAGGATTTGCCATATATAAGATCAAGCAGCAAGAAAAGCTTTGCTACAACGGTCGTTCCCAAGGCAGAAACCAACATGAACATCAATGCATGGAAAAGGGGAGAAAGGCCAGAGGGCATCCGGACGGCCATGGATGCTTTTGTCAAGCCTTGTACTTTCTGTAAAGGAGATCATGTGATGGAAACATGTGAAGCAATAGCGAAGATTCCCCACAAGGAGAAAATTGAGCTGCTAAAGAAAAATGGACTGTGCTTTGCCTGCTTGGTCAAAGGTCATATGAGTAAAGAATGCAAGAAACGTCTCACGTGTCGTGCCTGTGAGAAGAGACACCCCACTGTCTTGCATATAGAGAACTTTACTCCAGGAAACACCAAATCAGCAGCTAAGCAGAATTTAGACACCAGGAGCAATTGCATTGCTAAAGTTTCAGCAGCAGCACAAATTGCTATGGTGTCATCAGCAGCACAAACAGGGGATAGAAACACAGACTACAAGTTAGCAGTGGTACCTGTAAAGATGAAGACACATAAAGGGAGCTGTTTGATAGAAACCTATGCGTTTCTAGATCCCGGAAGCAATGCTACTTTTGTCACGGAGAAACTGATGGAACAGTTGTCTGTCAGAGGAAAGAAAACAGAGATCCTACTCCGAACGATGGGTCATGAAAAGCCTGTGAAAACCCATGCTATGAGAGGACTGGAAGTATGCAGCCTGGATGGCAACAGCTTCATAGAGCTTCCTGAGGTCTTCACACAAAATGCCATTCCTGTCAGTAAAGAGAACATTCCTACAGATATAGACATAAAAGGATGGCCTTACCTAAAGGATGTCCACCTAAGATCCATCAAGGCAGAAGTAGGCCTATTGATTGGAGTAAATGTTCCAAAGGCTATGGAGCCAGCTGGAGCTTGCCAGTGCAGTCCTTGCTGCTAGGATAGACAGGATGTTGAAGAGAGAGCTTGAGTTAACCCTCGGAGACTCAGTTTTGGACCGACAGCACCACAGTCTTAAAATACATCCAAAATGACTGCAGAAGGTTTCAGACCTACGTGGCGAACAGAGTGTCTACTATTCGGGATCTGACACACAAATCCCAATGGCGCCATATTAAGACTGGAATCAATCCCGCAGACAGTGCATCAAGAGGCATGAAAGCTGAGACTTTCCTTCAAGATGGACACTGGCTGAGAGGGCCAGATTTCCTGATGCAACCTGAAACAGACTGGCCAGTGATCCAAGTACCACCCACACTATCCGACAAAGACCCAGAGGTCAAGAAGGTGACTGTGGCTTTCACTACAAGTGCGTTGCAGAATCAAAGTCCGCTGACTCGTTTTATTGAGCACTTTTCATCATGGGACAAATTGATTCGATCGGCAGCCTGGCTCCTAAAAATCAAAGAAACTCTGAGACAATTGAACTTAAAAAAGAAAATTAGTGATTCAGACCCACAGCTGTCTGTGGAAGATCTAGCCAAGGCTGAGCAATCACTTGTGTCCTATGTCCAACAACAATCCTTTCAAGGTGAGGTGACCTCCCTACAAAAGGGCTTACCCATAAAGAGAAACAGTAGGATCTATAAACTAGATCCCATCTTTCAACATGGAATCCTGAGAGTTGGAGGCAGACTAAGTAAACTGGCAATGCCAGAGGAAATCAAACATCCAGCCATTTTGCCCAAGGACAACCACCTATCAAAGCTACTCCTGCACCATACCCACGCCTTGGTGGGTCATTGTGGAAGAAATCAAATGATAGCAAAACTCAGAACAAAATACTGGATCATAAGAGCAAACTCTGCTGCGAGAAAGATAACACGGGACTGTGTACTCTGCAGGAGATGGCATGGCACAGCAATGACACAAAAAATGTCTGACCTACCTCTACACAGGATAACACCTGACTTGCCACCCTTTACCCACACTGGACTAGACTACTTTGGTCCAATAGAAGTCAAGCGTGGCCGCAGCAAAGTAAAAAGGTATGGAGCCTTGTTTACGTGCCTCGCAAGTAGAGCCGTACACTTAGAGATGGCCTACTCAATGGACACAGACTCCTGCATTTCTGCACTCCGACGATTTATCTGCAGACGAGGCCAAGTGAAGGAGATTGTTTCTGACAACGGTACAAATTTCGTGGGGGCAGAACGGGAGCTTCGAGAAGCACTTACTCACCTTAACCTCAGTAAAATCCAGCATTTGATTCACGCTGAAGGTATCAAATGGACATTCAATCCACCCTATGGTCCTCATCATGGAGGCGTATGGGAGCGGCTCATCCAAATAATCAAAAGGATCCTCTATTCCATCGCAAGGGAACAGACCTTGGAAGACGAGGGTCTCCAAACAGCTTTATGTGAGGTAAAGGCGATCATGAACGACCGGCCCATCACAGTCTTATCTCAGGAGGCGAAAGATCCGGAGCCTCTAACACCCAACCACCTGCTCCAAATGAAGAGAATGCCTACTCTTCCACCTGGACTCTTCGACAAAAGTGACACCTATTCCAGAAGAAGATGGAACCAGACCCAATACATAGCTGATCTCTTCTGGAAACGCTGGACACGAGAGTACCTCCCATTGTTACAAGAGAGGCAGAAATGGAATAAGGTTAAAAAGAATCTAAAACATTGAGACATAGTGCTGATTATCGATGAAAGCTCACCACGCAACAACTGGCCCATGGGCAGAATCACAGAAATCTTCCCTGACAAAAAAGGACATGTACGTTGGGTCAAGATCAGGACACAAAATGGCACCTTGGAAAGGCCTATTACTAAGCTGTGCCTTCTACAAGACATGGCCTGAGGAGACAGGTCTGACCTATACCTTTTTTTTTAATATATTTTGATCCCTGAAAGGGCTTTAGTTGAACCTTTTCTCTCTCTTTTTTCTCTTTTTCAAACGAGG